>NW_027151048.1:0-115738 GCF_018691715.1 Phytophthora cinnamomi
CGCGCCGGGACACCGCTTCCAGAACCGCGGTCACCGCGACGAGAGACCTCGCCAGTGCTGGACTGTGGCGTCGCCTGGTGGGGCCTCTAATCACTCGGCGCACTACTGTCGACGTCGGTGCAAGCTACAGCAAAACAAGTGCACGACTCGGAAAATGTGAAGTGTTCCAAGAAATCACTGAAGATCATCAAGTCCAAGGTGGATTTCAAGAAAAGACCTCACACCCGAGCTCAAGAACTCCTTGTTAAACTAGGCAGCCCGCCAACTACGACTGGTTGGTCCCAATCGGGCTGCCACAGTTAGCCGAGCCCGCAATTGAAGCCGAGTGCATCTTTGTATTTGTGGGCGAGTGAATGGACGAAGACTAAACAAGACAACGACATGAAAACGACGGAATTGGAAAGGAGAGGCGATTGCCCGGTGGAGGTGTATGGTGTGAAGAAGTCGATAACGAAGAGGTGGGAGATACCGCCGAAGACTGGCTGACAAGCGCAATACAAGACTCCCACGCCGACGACTCGTTCCAGAAGTGCGACTCTTAGCTGGAGAACGGATGGGATGGTGGTCGGCGCAGAAATTTGACAAGCGTGTAAGGATGTGACACTGGTGAACGGAGCCGTGAACGACTCACGCACGAGGATATTGCTGGACACCGCAAACGTCAGTGTCATCTCGGAGAAACTTGCCAAGCGACTGAAACTCCGCGAAGTAGTGGGGCATGGACGTTGCATGGATGCGTACAAGGGATCACCAAGGGCAAGATGATGACGACTCGCCGAGCGAAGGTGAAAGTCACCCCTTGGATGGGAGCGCGTTTATGTTTTTGAAGTGTGGATAATGGATCACTGCGCCGGGGTAGAAGTGGTGCTTGGCACCGATTTTATGATCCCGGCCGGTATCCGACTGGACCTCCTAAACGCAACGGCCAAGCTCCCCGACGAGGTAATGATCCCGCTGATCAAGGCTCAAAACATGATGGACGAGGCCGAAGGAAGCCACGTCGCGTACGATCCGACGAAACCAGTGCAAATACCGGGCCATGAATGGGACGAGTTCAAACTACAGCGGCGACAACCCGAGCCGACGACTCACGTGCCGTGGATCCGCCGAACTGAGACGTTCATCCCGACTGTCACCAGGTTCCACAAGGGACGTCCGGTCAGGATTCGACTTACCAACGCCACGGATAGGTTGGCGAGTTGTCCGGTACACTTCCCGGTGATAGTCTGGGTTCCGATTGGGTCGCTGCCGAAGACTGAAGGCTACGTGCGGCTAGATTCCGCAAAGTACAACGAGTGGCAGGTACTCGCATACGCTGCCGCACGAGACAAGACACTACTCAAGTGGAAGCTGAACTCTACCAACAATGGTTGGCCAAGCAGCTCCAGCGGTGGAACAAGTGCGTTACCCGACACCCAAAGGTATCTTGCAGCGACCGGACGAAGACTGGCCGAGAAACCACCCGTCAACAGTGAACGTGACAGTTGACGACTCGTCGGTGACGGATGACTCAGAATGGATAGCGGAAGAACATCACCGACGACTCGACGCCACTGCCGGCGACTCGACGGGGTGACGACGACTGACGATGAAGCCATGACTCCAGAAGCAGTTGGATCAGGATCTGGAGACTGCTGAGTCGACGGTGCGCCGCGACGAAGACCGAGGACTAGAGTGCAGTCCGAAGAGGCATCCACCGATGACTCAGACTGCATCCAGCCGAGAAGCCGGAGACATCTCAACGACACTCGACCAGACGTTCATAGCAGTAATGCGTGTACTGGTCACGGAAGGTACCGTCGACAGTAGCGACGAGACGGCGGAACACCCGGCAGCGGACATCGAACTGGAAGACTACGCGCATGAATTAGCGTTCCTCCCCGATTTATCGGAGCCGGAGCCGACTACACTCAACTACTCGGCGGCGAACGTCAAGAATCCCGAGTTGTCGGCAGACCAACAAGGGAGCCTGATCGAAGTACTCCGACGCCATGAAAGCATCATGATTGCAAGCCGGAATGCACTCCCACCGCCGGCATATGGCGTTGTCTGCGACATAGATGTGCAGGGGCATGCGCCGATCAAACAGCGGGCCCGACGGATCCCATTCAAGCATCTCAAGAAATTGTACGAACTCCTCAAAGGACTGCTCAAGGCAGGGCTCATCGCATTCTCGGACAGCCCATGGGCCTCGCCAATCGTCATTGTCCTCAAGAAGAATGGCCAAGACATCCGCCTCTGCATCGACTACAAGATGGTCAACGCGGTAACAGCAATCCTGGAGTACGCCATGCCGCTCGTCGACGACTTGCTCACGGACCTGGAGACTTACCTTTGGTTCTGCTCCCTCGACGCGGCCAGCGGATTCTGGGCCATCCTGATGACTCTACGTGCGCGCAAGATTTCGGCATTTGTGTGTCCTCTGGGGCATTTCGAGTGGCTACGAATGCCTTTCGGCCTCAAGAACGCGCCGATGATCTACCAACGGATGATAGATAACGCATTGTGGGGATTTGTGCAACCTAAGGGCGGCTGGAACGCCTTTGCAGCAAAAATGAAGGCCGCCGAAGACTCGGCAAAACACTGCCGGCGACTCGAGTCGTCGCCTCGCCTACCAGGCACTACAGCGACGACTCGAACCAAGTTTGCAGCTGCCCGCGATGACTCGAAGACAGCTGAACCCATTACTCGACTCATTAACAGCCCCGAAGCCGATATGTTTACGACCAACGAAGCCGACGAGTCGTCGCTGGTACCTGTGTTCGACCGGCGATCCTTCGTGGACGATATCTGTTTCGGTGGCGAAGACTTCGACAGTTGTTTGGCGACGCTGGATCGGCTCCTCAGTCGTTTTGAAGAGTGCCGGATCAGCGTCAGCTTTACCAAGAGTACTTTCGTGCAAGGACGCGTTGACTTTCTGTCCCATGAAGTGTCAAAAGACGGCATTCGGCCCGATCCGAAGAAGCTGGACGCGATCACTAAGCTGTCTTCCCACGAACGAAGAAGGGAATGCAGTCTTTCCTAGGTGCGCTGAATTATTACAACCGCTTCATCCAAGACTTCGCTGTCTACGGCGCGGCGCTGTACCAGCTGAAGGAAGACGATTTCGCGCCGGAGGGTGACCTCACAGTTGCCCGCCGGAGTTTCCAAGCTCTCCAAGACAAGGTTGCGGCAGCGCCGATACTCCGCCACTTCGACCGCACCAAGGACGTGCACATCATGCTGTTCGCAAACGAGTGGGCATTAAGCTCCACGCTGCTACAGCTGCATGATGACAAGTTGCACCCTGTTCGCTTCTGCGGACGTGTATTGAAGGAGGTCGAGATGAACTATCATGCGGCGGAGAAAGAGGTGCTAGCACTGTTGCAACTGCTGAAGGCTTGCTACACTCAGTTGGCGGGACGGACAATACGAGTTTACACTCGCTTCTCCACCTTGGAGTGGATTACCAAGTCAAAGTCACTCTTTGGGAGAGCTGTACACCTGCGGTATTGCTCTCCCGTGGCACCTGATCGTCCAACGAGTCAAGGAGAAGGACTGTGCCTTCACCCAGCTGCTCCAGTCGACGGTGACCAACTTCGTGGATCTCGATGACTCATTAGAACTGGTTGCCCCGCCGACTAAAGGCTCACCGACGACTCGCATGGACCCAAACTTGCTCTATGCACGCCTACCGACGACTCATACAGGCTTCGTGGTCTCTTTCGATGGGTCAGCGAAGACTGAGAAGTACGGTGGTTACGGCAGTTGCTCGTGGATCGTGTGGAGCCTTCCGGAGTGGAAAATAGTTATTGCAGCGAACGCTTACCTCGAGAAAACCACAGTCAATATCGCCGAGTACACCGGCATGAACAACGGCGTTCTCGCCGCGATCGAACACGTCGCCGAAGACTTAGCGATCGTGGGAGACTCGAGACTCGCGATCCAGCAATCCCTAGGGGTGATAGCTTGCCGGAAGGAATCACTGATGGTACAGCTGAATCATCACAAGGAGATCACAGCACGGTTGCGGTCAGTCAAATACCTGCACGTGGTACGCGAATACAATGCTGCCGCGGACTCGGTGGCAACAGAAGCCTTGGAGTCAAAAGTTTCCAAGGTCATTCTGAGTGAAACCCGGAAAGCAGAGTTGGCCGGACTTAATCGGATACAAGAAGTGATCTACGAGTCGCCGCCGCAAGGATCAGAAGCACAAAACCTGGTTCCAGGAGGCTCTCTTCAAACTCTGAGCGGCGTCTCGACCGTGAAACGCAAGACATTTGCTGATTTCGTACGTCCAGAACCTGGAATGCTACTGGCGATGACTCGGGCGCAGACCAAGAGCAAGAAAAAACATGTCCGATTCACACACGATAAGGCGAAGTCACCGCCGAAGACTCGACCTAACCGGAAACCTCCTGAAATTCAACCCCCGGAAACGACCCAAGCTCCACCAGCAGCTCCTAACGCACAAGACATTGATCCTGTGGAAGTCCAAGAAGAAAGACGACGACGAATAGCTGCCGCTCAGGACGAAGAATTGCGATGGGCTAACCTGAAGACCCTGTTACGCGGAGATGTGGAGAAACTTGGATACCGAGCCGCCAGAGATGCATGGAAAATCGCAGATAAGTTCGTATTGTCGGAAGACAATTTGCTACACTACATGGGAACGAGTCGTCGGCGTGAAGCTGAGTCGCAAGAGGAGATCTCGTTGCGTCTGGTGGTACCCACCACGATGATTCAAGAAGTGCTCCAGAATTGCCATGACTCGCTGGAAGGCGGCCATCAGGGTGTGGTGAGAACCTACCAGCGAGTCAAGCGAGATTACTACTGGTTGGGACTCTACACCGACGTGGAGAAGCACGTGAGATCGTGCCCCGATTGCAGCACCAGCAAGAGCCGCCCCCAACTGAAGGGATACTCTCCTGGCAACGTGCTGGCGGAACGACCTTTCCAGTTAGTGTCTATGGATTTGGTGATACCACTGCCGAAGACTCGGAGGGGCAACACAGCCCTGCTACTCTTCCAATGTTCCTTTACGGGTTTCATCATTGCGAAAGCCATGGCGGATACGAGCGCACTCAAGGTGGCACAAGCATTCGAAGAATGCATATACCGACGATTCGGCGCGCCATCACTTATCCGTCATGACCGCGACCCACGGTTCATGAGCGAAGTGTTCCAAGCGTTTGCAGAAATGATGCAGTCAAGGTCCCGAGCAACGCTGAGTTACCGGCCGCAAGCCAACGGACAGCAGGAACGGTCAGTCAAGACTGTAATGCAATCCGTCAAGGTATACGCCGAAGACCCGCTCCAACAAGACTGGGACGAGATCGTGGAGAGCTTAGTCTTCGCCATCAACAACTCACAAGACACGACTCGGAAGGAAACAACATTCTACTTGGTGCACGGGTGGGATGCCCAGTCAACGCTGAAAGCCATGTCATCCTCGCTCCGACACGGCACGCCAAAGCAGTCAGACGCACTGGCGTGGCGCCGCGAAGTCAACAGACAACAGCAGATTGCTATGGAAATGGCCAAGGAATACCAAGCCACCAGAAGACTCGCAGAGCCCGGGAACACAACGCCAAACTCAGCCGGAAAGAGAAGACAATACTGGCGAAGACTCGGAATCACGAGTCGTCGGCGGCGGCACAAGACCAACCGTCTACGGGACAAGACACCCCCGTCCCAAATCACCTGTCGCTCAAACCAAGTACGCATGTGCCACCGACGACTCGCGAGTCGTCGGCGGGTGCCCCGCACCAACCGTTTGTGGGACAGGGGGGACATGTCTCTCGGGACGGGGTGGGTCCACCGAAGACTGGCGGAAATGAGCCGATTGCAGGCCAAAAATCAATGCTACCGGTCCCGTTCGATGTCGGCAGCAGGGTCTGGTTGTACATGGAGAGAGTCAAGCCCGGCCTTACCAAGAAACTGGCACACCGGTGGCATGGACCCTTCCGGATAAAAAAGAAGATCGAAGACTACGCCTTCGAACTCGAGTTACCGGACCGCAGTGGATACCGATATTACCCAGTCGTCCATATATCCCGACTAAAGCTGGTTGATGAGTTTGGAGATCGACCGAAGACTCGCCTCGCGCCCGGACTCGTCGACGACACGCGACTAGACTTTGACGAAGAACTGCTCCCTGAAGATAGTTGGGAGCCAGACCACGTGGCAGGAGAGTATGAAGTTGAAGCCATCCTCGACGACCGTGTGCCGTTGTCCACGGGAACTGAAAGAGCAGTGCGCGAGTTTAGAGTAAAATGGGTCGGCTACGATGAACCAACGTGGGAGCCAGCCGCTAACCTTTCTTGTGGAGGGCTCCTCTACGATTACCTACGGCGAAAACGAAGTGAACAGCGCCTGCAGATGGTTCAAGTCGCCGACGAAGACTAGGTGGCTATGAGTCACCGCCATGACGACCTGTACTTGGGGCAACGCAGCCCAAGACCACAGACGAAAACAGCTACTGCAGTACTACCTTTTTGCATTTGAAAATTAAACGCTACCAAGACGGACAGCCAAACTCAACGGCAACTCAGAAGCGGAATTGGAAACGAAAACCAAATGGATAGAAGACGCTGCCGACGACTCGCTTGAACCCGACTTCAACTCAATCAGGATCGGAGGCAACGGCTGCCCGAGCCAAGACACCAAGCAAGCTCGAGTCATCGGAACCACCAGCAGCATCCAGAACTGGTCCTCCCAGAACTGACGCAGCATTCGGCGAAGACTCAGACGCAGCAGGAACGCGACCACCACCAAACTCGGCCACCCATTCTGAGCTCAATTCACCCGGCTGCAGCGACGAACTTGGAACAACTCGACGACCAACATCGACGCGCGAAAAACCAGCCGGGACAAAGAGCGGAGCCGACGGGTTGCATGGGACGAACGTGGTGTTGTAGGGGTGCTGCTCCGGCACATCGATCCAGCCGTTCCGCCAAGGCTCCGCAGCATCCAGGGCAGCGACCTCGCTCAACCAGTCGGCAGTCTTGGGCTCCCAAGGCAAGTACTCCAGAGAATACCCAGGCATGGTCGGCTCAAGCATGAACTCGGGCTTCACCTCCGAGAAACCAGGATCCTGGCTGCTGCCCCACTTCCAGATGTAGGGGACCACCTTGGCGCGGAGACGGTCACTGCGTTTGTTGCGCTCGACCACGTACCTCGACCAGGCGGCTTTCAAAGTATCCAAGTCCTTCCTCGTCCGAGTCTTCCGCGCGGCAGTCCAGTCCATCATGTCCAAGTCAGCGGCAACTGCGGAGAACGTAGTCTCCACTGCCTTCGGAAGGATCCAGTGATCACGTTCCCAAAGCGAGAAGCCAAGGTCGACGTTGTCCGAGTCGCCGCTCCCACGAAAATTGCTCCAGTACCCCATCACTCGAGTCATCGGCGAAGCCCGCTGGGATACCTTGGAGTCGGGATCAAACTCTGAAGTGTCAAAAAGACACGCTTGAGACGGGAGTCGCCGGCGATGCTTCTGCCACGGATGATCAGGGTTTTTGTAATCCGCGAATGCCGCGATGCCTTCAGGACTGGAAATAATTCGGAGATCCCGGGGCACCGGTGCAGGCAACCGAGCATTTAGCATCTGGGTCCAGCACTTGAGAGCCCCAGGACGCGTAAAAGGCGGCTCGATGTACGGCACAGCCCACTTAGCCACTTGCTTGGAAAATCGGACGAGGGGTAACTGACTCCGCGCCGGCGACGGCACCATCGGATGACGCCGGGGGCTGGAATCTGACCCAGGGGTGGACGACGAAGTGGCGACGACTCGGCTGCTTCCGTAAGACGCAGACTGGCGTGGAACGGAAGAACGACGGGTTGTCGATGGTGACTCGTGTGAGTCTTCGGGGAGACAGGAGGTGTTTTCTTAGGCTCCACACCAGCACCTGAGATAGCTCCCGACGACTCGTAACCTGGGAGCTCCAAGAGAGAAGAGGATTGAGGGACGCCCACCGATAACTCAATCACTGATCCAACGACCAAATTCTCCGCCTCCGAACCAGTGTCCGGAAACCACTCGAGAGAAGCGCCAGAATCAACGTGAACTTGCTCGGAAGGAGGAGAAATAGTGCTCGACGAAACAGCATCTTCATCCGATGACTCCACCACACGAGACGGCTTGCGGGAAGGAACAACGGGTGAGCTGTCCGACGAAGACTTGGCAGCGGCCCCGGAGAAGGCGGCACGAGCGGGCGGACCAGTAGATCGCTGAGAACGAGCCCATCGCCCCTGGGGTTTCCGCCTCGACTTGCCCTTGGACGACGAAGCCCTGGAAGCACTCGGGGCTTGCACTGCCAACGCGAGCGGAGACTCTGCGGCCGCAGGAACACTTCCGGAAGACTCGACAACCTCCACCTCCAATTCCAAGCGCTCATCATCTTGAGAAGGAGCCCGAGAACCACCAGGAGCTGTCACCGAAGACTCACGGCTACCACCTCGACGGGAAGAAGACGTACGAGAGCCACGGACAGCGGAAGCTGAGTCTTCGGCGGGGCGGCGAGGTCTCTTGCCCGGGCGACTGGCGGACGGACTGCGACGGAGTGACGAGGAACGAACCCGCTTTTGCGACGCCGGACGAGAAACAGAGCTTGACCGACGACGAACATGATGAGAACCAGCTTCCCTTTGCGAGGAACGCTTGCGTGAGCAACCAATCTGCGCAGCGCGCACAGCCCGGTCCGCTTCGATATCGGCAGCACGAGTTCCCGGCGTTGTCTTGTTCGCCTCAGCCGACCGCTCCTCCGACGACAACTCAACATGAGAGTCCGATTCCAGGAAAGCAGCACGGGCCAAGTCAACGGCAATGGCATCCTCGGTTCGAGACGGATCCGCATTGGCCAGCATGTCCTTGAGGACCCGCCGAGTCTCGTGGCTAATGTCCAGCAGGTCCCAGTTCAACTCGCCAGTCGACAAACCTGTAAAGCATGAGTCATCGGCAGAATCAGAACACAAGCCAGCACATCCAGCAACACAACGACCAGTACGAACCTTCTGAGATCAGCACGAGGACGTCTGGATCCATGTCTTCAAACTTGACATGCGCCCGAAGAGTCCTGTTGGCGCGCGTGAGCCGCTTCACCTGCTCTTGAAGGTCTTCATTTCGGCGCTGGAGGCGAGTCGACGACGAGTCATCGCCGGCATCCAAGCGAGCCAGAAGATCGTGAAGACGCTTGCTTTGTGCAGTCAACGACGCCACAGCAGCCTTGAACACCGTCTGCTCGCGAGTGAGCTAGAGAGCCATACGCTTGCACTCGTCGTCAGCAACTCTAACGCGGTTCTCCAAGCGGGCGGCCGTCTCGGTGTGCGCATCCACGGCTCCACGAAGACCCTCCATCTCCTGGAGGTAGTGAGCCTCCAGGACCCGCAGACGCTTGACCTCTTTCTTGGAGTGCTCGAGTTCCGCGCGCGCTTGCTTGAGGAACACCATGGTGTTCTCGTGCTTGAACGACTCCTTCATCGCCGAGTTTTCGGCGGCAGCACGCGCAGCTTCAGCGGAGTGCAACTGACCTCGCATCACGGCCAAATCCAGATTGACGTCATCGTGGACCCCCATGTTGGGCTGAGCCGCCGCCACCACGTCTTCCAGCGAGCGAGCAGCAGCCAAGCGAGAGCCCACGTGGCGGTCCCCACGAATATTGGGACCCTGGTGCAGAGTGACATTGAGACGACCGATGAGATCCAACCGAGGACCCAACACCGCGATCACGCGCTCCGACGCCTCAGCACTGGCTTCCATGACGATTTGCTCAAGGGCCTCACGCGACACCGTGATCAGCGAGTCGTCGGTGGTGGAACGACTGGCATCAGCGCTCAAAGTAGAGCACCGAGCAGCTAGCTCCGACGACTGGATCGAAACTGAGTCGCCGGTAGCACTACCAACAGGCACATCAACCAGGGAAGTATCCTGAATGACAAGAAACGAAGGCAATAACTGTGAAGGTAAGCGAGAGCAGCTCAAGATCAAGGTGCCAGTCAACGAGACGTACCGAAGGAACAGCCGGAGAGGTAGCCAGAGACGCGGACGACTCAGCGGAAGCGTCCAGCGAAGCTTGGCTCGGCGCATCGCCAACAGCGAGTGAGCCCAACTCCGGAGATGACAAGACAACCTGGGAAGCAGACGCACAAAGCCGCCAGGCATCAGCATCCCACGTGAAGCTAACAAGAAAGCGTGAAGACGACAGGAAACTCACCGTGGCCGAACTGGCCGTCGACTCAGCAGCGCTCTCATCCTCAGACACCGCCGACTGCGAGGGAGCAGGAGCAGCAGGCGAACTACCAGCACCAAGCGAGCTTCCTCGACCTGGCGAAGACTGACCGAGATACGAAGATCCGGGTTAGGAGTGAAGACGGCAAGAGAACAAGAAGAAGACGGCTTACCTGGAGCGAAGACCGAGATACACCGAGAGCCCTGAGGGCCGAGTTCACGGCGGACTGGGCAGCGCGCGAAGAACCAACCATGGCACAGGAGCACCCCGACGCTCACCAGCACGCGGCTCGAGTCGCGGTGGGGGCAGTTGTGGTATCGGGAAATGAAGCCAAAGCCAAAACCCAAAGGCGGGACGAGGGGCGAAGAAGACTCGAGGCGCCGGCGTTAACTGGCAAGTCACAACCCATCGCCAGTCATTGGACTAAACTCCCTGATCGCTGATTGGCCTAAATAGGCCGGTGACGATGACTCGTCGACGGTCCCAAGTCAAGAGCGGGCGGTTGCAGCTCGTTAAGTGCGGGGCGAACCTACTGGCAAGATCCGAACCTATGAGTCGTCGGCGCCTGTCCCGAGTCGTCGGTGGCGTTTCAGCGGCCGTTTGAGTCGTCGGCAACGCCGCCACGTCGCAGAGAAAGCGCCGAAGAGTCGTGAGTTACAACTGGCGGTCCAAAAACGGACGCGTTTATACTTGATATTTGTATTGATCGATAGGAAACTTAAGAGAAGACCAGATAAGCCTTCGGGCAACAATAACAGAACAGCTTATCCTCCCAACCACGCAAGGGCGACACCAGTGCCTGCAGTGAACGACCTGCAGCTCAAGGTAAACCTGGTAGGTAGGATTATGACTGTCGGTGGGCACATCTACTAGTGTAGCGTGTGTTCATCCCTAGCAGGGCCAAGAGTTAGTGGCCGGTGTATTGGTAGCGACGAGTCGTCGCCAGGAACTGGAGGAGTGAGAGCGCACTCCATTTATTTCTTCCCGCCGGAGTATAGCTCCGGCACCCTCGTATCACGCCGTAAAAGGCCGGGACCCTTCCTTCTGAGGGCCTGCGACGTATATTTTGTGTGCGAGAGCGTGCTAGCCTTTGCTCGTGGCTAGTGACGCTGACTCTTCCGTCGGTCGACTAGCGGAAGTTCGGTACACAGGGGAAACATCAACCCGGTGCAAGGGAAAGTTCCTGGGCCTTCCGGTTCTAACCCTAACAAGCCCATTGAGTCTTCGGTGACTCGGTGGGTGTTGTTGGTAGGGAAAGTGTGCCATATATAATTTAGCGCGTGTTCCTACACGACAGTGCATTGTAACGGGGTTACACGTACAAGTGGCTGCAAGCCACTTGTGAATTTAACAGATAGGATATCTGTTAAAAGTTTTAGATACTTCCTCACCTTGGTGTAAGCCACACCAATGGATACATTGAAGTGGGCCACCACAATGAGTGGTCCACACCTACCCAAAGATCCTATTGGTAGAAAGCAGCATCTTTCTACCAATCAGAGACATGCATATTAGCGGGGCTCTGACAGCCAGCCGCTGTCGACCCCTTTCATAGATGATAAACAGATTTTAGCAGATTTAGGAGGAAGGTCAATTTACAAACAATACAGTTCTCATTTTACCTTAAACTAGCTACTTGGAGTCTTGTCTAAGTTAAATTATATTTGTGTATTCAAATATAATTAACCTAAGTAATTACTAGGTACTTACGCTTCCTCATACACGTAGCGAGACGTGTAAGCTAAAGTTAGTGAGTCAAGTTAGACCCACTACAGGCAGGCTAAACTCCATACAAATGTGCCGAGGCCGCAACCGCCCCAGTAACGAGGACGGGAGGTCCAGAACCAATGGACCTCTCGAACGCAACAACTGCTGGTTACCAGCAGCAGGGAGGCAACGTGCGATGCTTCCGTTGCGGAAGGATCGGTCACTTTGCACGGGAGTGCACAGCTCCCATGCCCCCTGGAGGTGGCCGTCGTGGCGATGCTAGGCATCGCCGCGGGCCAACAAAAAATGCGAACATCCAGTAGGCGCGGGGCGCCCTACTGGTAATGCAGTCGCGCGTGCCGACATCGGGCACGCGACACTGAGGACTGCAGCCCCCAGTGAGACCAGCTCTCACTGCAAGAAACAAGATGACAGGCCGAACCTAGTCATCTTGAAGGTTTACTCGAAGAGAGCGAGTGACTCTCTTCGACCTTTGGTAGATTCAGGCGCGTCGAACAACTTTGTTCGACTACGAAGCCTGCCGAGACTTGACTTCGAGGAGGTAGATACACCTCGAAGTCTTCTGGAGGTACGACTGGCAACAGGTGCCATCGTAAAGACCGAGAAGCGCGTCGTGAACGTGCGCTTCTCGTACTAACAACGAGTGTTTGTCGAACACTTTATCGTCCTGGACCTGGACGATAAGTTCGACGTGGTAATGGGAATGCCGTGGCTTGCACGGCATGATCCGGTGATAGACTGGAAGAAGCGCACGCTCGTGCGCTTCGGCCGCGACAGCGGAACAGAGAGCGATGGCCCTGTTACCGCAGCGCACGCACCAGCAGGTGCACGCGGCTCGCCAGCCGAGACAGCGCTTAATGCTGCTGTCCCGGAGTACCCAGGAAGCACGCGAGGGCGCACACAAGTGAAACCAACGTCAGCAATGCTGTCGACGTCAGAAGAAAATGATGTGCTGGTTGCGGGAACCAACACCCACGTTCAAGCGTGTAAGGGACAGTCCCTGACCCGAAGTGGTCAGGTCGACAACGACGCGTCGGCTCCGGGAGCCGACGCACCTTCGGTCATGAGGGGCTCCGCCAATGAATGGCGTCGAGGTGACGAAGGCGTGTCAACTCCGGGAGTTGACGCTGCAAACAGTGCGGACGGTTGCAAACGTACCGCACTGACGCAATTTGCATGCTGTCGTGCAGCCGGGATGCACGACGAAGCGCCATGCGATCAAGCCGGGCTTGATATCGCGCGCCCGCAGACAGGGTCTGCCGGTGAAGGGACACACTACCGTGCAGCCGGGCTGCACGAAGGAAATGCGGTCAAGCTGGGCTTGATACCGCGCGGCCGTGGACCAGAAGAACAACTGTGCGGAGCCGGGATCCGCACAACAAGAAGACGGCACACGCGGAGAACGCTGCGCAAGTCTCGGTCCGGGACCGAGACGCATCAAGAGCAGTCTGCTGGGCAGACTGAGGCGGTGACGCCGGATGTCGAGACGCTAAGCGTCTTGACGCGCACCGATACTGGATTCCAGTATCGTGAGATGGAACTCGCTAGTCCTCCGACGATGGCGTCGGAGTTGACTTCGCTTCCAACTGTGAGCTGGAAGCGCTTCACGCGCGACTTGCACGATGGACGCATCGAGCAAGTGTGCGTTCTTTCGGACAGCGAAAGAACGGAGAGCGAGAGCGAAGAGCGGAGGCAGCTCTTCATGGGGAGTACCACTGAGAGTGAAGACACTCTCAGTACGAAGACGAAGCGGAGAGCGCTTCGAGGAACAAGGCTGGGACTCGCTGAAGTCGAGTCGCTATTACGAATTGTTGAGGGAGTACAAAGACGTACTCCCGGAAGAGATTCCTGCGGAGCTTCCGCAGGATAAGTGCATTCAGCACGAGATTGATCTCGTGCCGGGCACGAAGTATTGTGTCACGCGGCAGTGGCCACTGCCGCGAGATCAAGTGGAGGCGATCAACGACTTCTTTGAAAGTCGTCGCAAAGTTGAACAAGTGCGGGAATCGAAGTCCCCGCACAGTGCTCCGACGTTCTGTGTCAAAAAGCCACAGGGCGGATGGCGCATCGTTCATGCCTGCAACAAGATGAACGATGCGACGGTACCGGCCCAGACGCCGATACCACGAAACGATGTTATTATCGATTCGATGGCCGGGAGCACCGTTTACAGTGCTCTCGACTTACGAGATGGATTCTATCAGATCCTAATGCGTGAGAGCGATATCCCTCTCACGGCAGTGAGCACGCCAAGCGGCATGCTCTGGGAATGGCTAGTAATACCACAGGGGCTTAAGAACGCCCCTGCGACTTTCAACAGGTGCGTGACGCACTTGTTGCGCTCGGTGCGCGACTTCGCACCGAGCTACTTCGATGATGTGTTCATCCACAGCCGGGCTGTGGACGGGAAGACCGACGTAGAGATGCACAGGGTGCATCTCCGGAAGCTACTTGAGCTTATGCGAAAGCATAAGCTCCACGCGAACCTGAAGAAGTGTATCTTCGGGGCGAGCGAGATACCCGTCCTCGGGTTTCTCGTAGAGAAAAATGACGTTCGCCCTGACCCGGAAAAGTTCAGAGTGATTAATGAATAGCCAACGCCTTCAAGTGTCAAGGAACTGAGACAGTTCCTTGGCTTGGCCACGAACTTGTGCAAGTACGTGGAGGATTACGCGGGCAAGATTCGCCCGCTGTCACAGCTTCTTAAGAAGAAAGTTGTGGAATTGGACAACTGACTGTCAAGAGGCATTCGACGCAGTCAAGCGGGGCTTGCCTGAGGCGCCGATCTTGACAGTGGCAGACCAAGATCACCCATTCCACATAGTGTGCGACGCATCCGACTTCGCAATCGGACGTGCGTTGATGCAGCATGATCACGAGGGCCGTGATCGCGTCGTCTACTACCAATGGCGTCAGCTGAAGCCAGCTGAGCGCAACTATCCGGTGCATGACAAGGAACTCCTTGCCATGAAACATGCACTCGCAAAGTTCCGAGTGTATTTGCTTGGAAGTAGACCGTTTGTGGTCTACACCGACCTTGCATCACTGCGCACTCCAGTGAAGTCGCCACATATATCACAAAGAATGGCGAGATGGCTCTCATTCTTTGCGGAATATAACTTCCGGGTCGAATACAAACCCGGAAGATTGAATGTAGTGGCCGACGCGTTATCACGTCGGCCGGACTACGCGGAAGCTGCTGACGTCAATGCCATTGACGTCATGCGATCAAGCAAACCCACATCGTCCCTGTTGGATGATGTGAAGGCCGCGTACGCGCACGACGCGGACGCGAAACGCTTGCTGGCCTATGGCACAGCGCCTTCTGACAAGGCTCGTCAGAAGCTGCCCAAACACCTTCGTGCGCGTGCACACCGATATCGGGTGCACGACGGACTGCTTCTTTATAATGCAGTCGACGACAACGCGGTCCGCGTTGTCGTGCCGAATGACCATGACCTGCGACTCAGGATCATGTACGAATATCATGATGCCCCGACAGCGGGACATCTCGGACGTGAGAAGACATACGTCCTTCTCACGCGCGACTTCTACTGGCACCACCAGTATAAGTGGGTGCGCAAGTACATCCGTGCTTGCGAGGTATGCCAACGCGTAAAGCCTGCGCCATTCGCGCAGGCTCCGTTACAATCACTACCGACTCCGTCGGAGTGTTGGAAGTCCATGTCTTTGGACTTCATCTTTGGTCTTCCCCCGGACAGCGGAGGGAATACCGGTGTTGTGGTCTTCGTCGACCGCTTCAGCAAGATGGTACATCTTGCTGCGGTGCCGGCAGAAGTGACCGCGAAGCAGACGGCCCGTCTGTTCGTCGACATGGTGTTCAAACACCATGGCATGCCGTCCGACATCGTGTCGGACAGAGACCCGCGCTTCACAGCGCACCTGTGGCAAGAAGTGTTTACACTTCTTGGGAGCCAACTTTCAATGTCGACTGCGGACCATCCGCAGACGGACGGTCAAACCGAGCGTGTGAATCGCGTGCTCGTCGATATGTTGAAGAGCTACGCTCACTCGTTCCACTACTGGAGCGAGTGCTTATCGATGGCAGAATTCGCCATCAACAACTCGGTAGATGCCTCGACCGGGCATACACCGTTTTATGTGAATGCCATGCGGCATCCACGTCTAACGAGTTTACTCGGAGTGATGGCTCCCACTTTAAGTGGGGGAGGATCTACGACTGCAATACAGCAGCCACAGAAAACCGCTGACACTTGCACAGTGTCAGCTGCAACAACGAACAAACTACATGAGTCTGCGCAGGGCGCAGACTCCTCCACCAACAAGGGCAAAGACCACGGGTCTGCGCAGGGCGCAGACACCGCGAAGAACCACGCAGAGGCCGGGCCTCTAGCGGAGAGCGAGCTGAATGACTTCAGCTCGGATGCAATCAATTTCATCACCAAAAGACAAGCCGTAATTCGGTTTGTCCAAGACACAATAGCAGCTTCTGTTGATCAACAGAAGCTGAACGCAGACAATGTGGGCAGAGGCAACACAAATGAATTTAAAGTTGGTTCATTAGTTTTGTTAGCTGCACAAAACCTGCCTAAACATGCAGTTTCGGATTTCGGAGCAAGCTTGCTTGCTCCCCGCTTCATCGGGCCGTTCACGGTGTTGGCACGGCACGGCAACGCATACACGCTAGACATACCGTCTATCATGCGCCTCCATCCGACCTTTTACGTCGGACGGCTGAAGCCATACCTGCAGCACAAGCCATCTAGCTCGGCTGACCCGAAGCCTCGGCAGGAGCCGAGGCAAAAGCGGAGGACTTGGCCTCGGCAACGAGCAACCTCTCCTCCAGCGCGCGGACGCGCTGGAGCAACCCCTTCATCTGGGTCCCCAGCTCGACCTGGATATTCGAGGCGGTCTGCGAGACCGCCGCGACTTGGGCCTTCCGGTTCGCCAGCTCCTGTTTCAGGGCGGCGCACTCAGCGCCCTGCAGACGCTCCACGGCGGTCACCCGGTCGTGGAGAGGCGCATACTGATCAGCCCGAGGCTGATCATACCCGGGGCGTGTTCCCACCCCCGCCACCGCCGATCCGTGACGCCCGCGGCTCAACCCGCTGGATTGTTGAGCGGATTGTTGACCATAGTATCCCGAAAACGAACCCTCAAGGGGATCGTTTTCGTATTCGTTGGAGAGAATTTCCTCCCCATCAAGATACATGGGAGCCGCGGAACGGCTTGCTGGAGGACGTTCCGGAAATGGTGAAGGCGTACGAAGCGCAGTACGCGCTGGCGCAGTGGAAGTAATAGGAGCGCTGCGATCATCGCCAGCGCCCGAACCCTCACGTGCTAAGAACTTAGCACGGAGCTCTTTGAGACTTTCGGGCGCACGGAACGACGTGTACCCGTTCAGGTCGCGGTCGCCCATGCGGACCGCGCCTGGGAAGCACTTCGTGCACTGAAAGCCCTCGGGAACAGCGCACGGCGCATTCGCCTCCTCCGCAGCAACGTGGCGTTGCTCCAACTTTCCACGCTTCGAGTTCGTCTCGAAGCGATCACGCGCTTGCTTAATCCGATCACGGTAAGCACTCGGCCTCTTGTTGAAGTTTTCAACAAAGGCGTTCCAACTTTGACAAAGTGCCTGCCATTCGGGCACTTTGCTGCGAGAAGATGTCTTCTTGCTTTGAAACCATCGTAGCTCATGAAAGAGTCCGATGTAGTAATCGCGCCTTTGATGCGTTTCCGCATGAAAGTGCAGCTCGGCAGCCACAGCGTCATCTTTGATGGCGCTGCATACGTACAGCGGCACCTCATTCGGAGGTACCGAGTTCCCAAACCGGTCCGCGATCTCGGACGCGGACGGCATCCACGGATCGCGCGCTGCAGGCGCAGCGCGCGGAGTACTGAGAGCCCCAGCGGAAGCGAGTGGGGTATCGCTCTCAGTACGCGAACGCTTCGAACTCGAAGCGTCCGATTCGTCCCCTTCACGCGGGCGAATGTTTTTGGCATGAGGGTCGAGCAATTCGCTCGACACTGAGTCCTTGCGCTTTGAGGGCGAGCCCTCCTCGCCCTCCATATCTTCATCGTCGTCGTCGAAGTCGACGACGTCGCCACACTTCGCCTTCTGGCGTTCGAAGTAGTCGTCGATGGAGAGATGACTCCCCACCGACTTCGGAGTCTTCTTCTGAGGCGCGCTCATCGTTGAATGAGCGCGGATTTCTTCTCCAAACGAGGAGAATTTACGAATGGTCAATTCCGAAGATTGACGTGCGGAGACCCCGCGCGTCTAACCTTAAGGGGGATGGTGTAACGGGGTTACACGTACAAGTGGCTGCAAGCCACTTGTGAATTTAACAGATAGGATATCTGTTAAAAGTTTTAGATACTTCCTCACCTTGGTGTAAGCCACACCAATGGATACATTGAAGTGGGCCACCACAATGAGTGGTCCACACCTACCCAAAGATCCTATTGGTAGAAAGCAGCATCTTTCTACCAATCAGAGACATGCATATTAGCGGGGCTCTGACAGCCAGCCGCTGTCGACCCCTTTCATAGATGATAAACAGATTTTAGCAGATTTAGGAGGAAGGTCAATTTACAAACAATACAGTTCTCATTTTACCTTAAACTAGCTACTTGGAGTCTTGTCTAAGTTAAATTATATTTGTGTATTCAAATATAATTAACCTAAGTAATTACTAGGTACTTACGCTTCCTCATACACGCTGCGCAACGTGTAAGCTAAAGTAGTGAGTCAAGTTAGACCCACTACATGCATGTTCAAACCACTGACGGATGTATGTCAAGGCCTCAGCAGCCTTCCCATTTTTTAGAAGGTGGTGAAGTGAGTAAGTGCGGCTTGCTTGTGGATCGTGATCTGGCTTCTAATCACGAATCGTGAAACAGCCGAAGCTAATCCGTTTGCCACCAGTGCGAGACTTGCGCTGAAGGCCCAGCTGGATGTCATCTTTTTTCATGATCAGAACTTCGTTTATGCGACACATACCGTAGAAGCAAAGCGAACCCACGGCAGAAAACCACACCCGCATTGTCGTGTTGAACATGGTTTCGTCCTGCAAAACCACCATCAGTCGGGACAGCATCGGCAGAGACATCGGAGACGCACGCTTGGGAGTCCTTTCACGCTACTTCGCTTTACTTAGGCCTGCCAAAATCTGGGTAATGGCAGCGGACCGTGCCGGGTTTCCACGAGGGACTTCTTGCCCATCTGCCGCCTTCTCCAACAACCAACGGTCGTGTGGATGGCCACCTACAAGCATCTCAGGTCTGGTGTAATGTCAAGTTTCTCGGCGGCCACCGGCAGAAGTCGGTTGTGGCAAGAAGGTTAATGTACACAACGATAACCCCTGGAAGCTCAACAAAGCGCTTTTAAAGGGGTTGGGGTATCCCTCTTTCTTGCAGAATTCGCCAAAGCGGCGCAAACTCCTGGCGTAATCGGCCCTTGTGTGAGCGTTAAACGTCTATTATGAATGGTATTTGTACGTTTCTATACGATATGCACATTTACTATGCTTAATATATAGTGTGGGCGCGATGGATGTATTCATGTAGAGTATTGTATGCGATGCATGTCCCGAACAAAGATAATGGATTACTTGTGGTGACCTTTAGAAATGTATAACCCAGGATTCGTGTAGGTGATCGGTCCTTAGAATAACCAATTATAGAACCTGTACAAACTATCACAATGCGACGATCCATCTCGGCGTTCAGATTTCGCACCCGCTCCCTATAAATTCTGCGGAACTGGATGGAAAACGCAAGACCAATGCCAAAGTGCAACGCTGATGAAGCGCTGGCTGGTGCTAGGAAGAACAAGCGCAAGAGGCGGTGTGCCGGCGGCGAAGTGGCCTTCTGGTAGTGACAGGGTTTGGCGGGGTACTAGAGTTGAGGCAGGTGTAGCTCAGATTGTGCAAAGAAGGATGGACCTCAAGACCCCCACTAGGAGGCCGATGCCTGGATTCCCCCTACCGCTGCATTCGTCTTGGAGGCGATCCACGTGGAGTTGAAAACGACGACTATCTACTCTGCGGGGACGCCGTGCTGCATTTCATTCACGCTAACGGCGCGTATCTTTAGGTGATACAGTGTTTTGCCTCAATAGCGCAGTCGTACTTTGTATACAATTTCTCAAGTAAATGGGGTGACAGAGGTTTTACTAGTCGACTACGAGTGGGAGTAGGTCGCAATGATGCCGCGCAAGCGCTCAACTTCAGGCGCTGCAGCCTCTAAGTCGACCGCACCCGACTCGCCGTGAGCTCTCTTCCAGCGAATCCCGTAGCGAGATTGCACGTGGCGTAGCCAAGACCAGGTAAAGCTTGGTCCGACCGACCAAGGTGATCTTGGCGCGCAATGACATGAGTGTGACGCTTTTTGTTTTGACGTTTTCCCCTATGTCCTCGGTTGTGGTAATTTGATTGGCGGAACCATACTGTCGATGGCGTGATTGGCTGAATCTTGCTGTTCGTGAAAAACAGGGTGATTATATATAGTCTGCGAGGTTATTAGATGTGATGGCTGCGCTATTGAGGCAAAACACTGTATCTGGTCGGGTAGTGTCTGCTAATGATCTGTGTATTTTATTGGATTAAGCTGTAGTTGTACGGAATAATTCCAATGTCTCTTTCAAACCAACAGCAGGATCGATGGGTGCAATCGCGAAGTCGGGGAATGCTACCGACGCTGTCATTGTGGAAGGTAAACTGTGGCTGGAAAAGATGGATGTGGTGCTGCATGAGCTGAAGCTATCGTTGGGCATTGCAACTTGCAGGTGGACCGGAGCAGGGCGTGCTAAAGACCAAGCAGTCGACGATAGTGAAGGTGGTGCCTCCGGTCGTGGACGTGGTCGTGGCCGTAACCCCGGTCCTTCTGGACTGGGGTGAGTGCTCGAGCTGAAAATGAGCGTCGGATGCAGCCTTCTACACCACGAACCCCAACCGCCTCGACTTCTTCAACACGTGTATATCGGCGAGTTCGTGGCGTTTCCCCCTCAAGAGAGCCCTGGGTGAGCAAGAAAATTTACCGACCTGCTAGTACGGCATATATCGTTGGCAGAGTCTGTTGCTCCGCCAAGAGAGCCAAGGGCAACATTCAGATTCTGTGGCTCGACACTGAATTTCAAAGCAGCATTGAAACCATCAGAGTCGGCGCCATTCAGCATGGAATTGATAACTACTGATCGCTGACAAAGGAAAAAGCCAATCAAGACTGGCAAGTACTACTCGACTGTGATGAATCTGAACAAAATCAAATCGATGATGAACACGAACTTCAAGAAGCAGAAGTGTATGAAGCTTACGATCCTGTCGGCCTATTTCCTACGACTCTGCAAGAAGTAGAAGCGATTCGTAACATGCGCTTCGAGCCTAACCATACCTTGTATACACCGCGAGACCTTTATGAGATGGGTCAGCGCTGTCATACCTTCGGCCGGAGTATCGTCACATTTGAGCACTCCATAAGCCCCAGCTTTTTTTTAGTACGTCCCGCGGAACTTCTGGCAGCAGGTGCTGCATGAGACGAACGCGTACGCTGACCTTCATCACGTCAAAATCTCAAAACCATTCGCGATGAACGAATTGATGTCTTTCCTGGGCATTTTGTTACTCATGGCCTTAAACGACAGAGGGGAGTACGCAACCTACGGTGCCCAGCCTGAAGACGCAATTTTCGGTGGATCAACAACTTCATCAGATGGTGTTATGTCGCTCAACCGGTTAAAACTACTGCGGCGATGCCTATGCTTCAACCCGCCTTCTACGAATCTTGCTCAACATACCACCGCCCGAATTAGACCGCTTCTGAACTTGTTGAAGATTACCGGCGACAAATACGTCGTGGTAGGGAGAGACGTTGCATTAGACGAAGCGAGCGTGGCTTGCCACTCGCACCAGAGCCGTCACATGATCGTGCTCAACCCGACTAAACCTACCCGCAAATACCATTTCAGGCTCTACATGATATGCTGCTCCTCACGTAGGTTTGCGCTCAATTACAAGCTGCACGGCTATCGCAACGACAGTGCAGATCGTTTGCGGGGAGTCATCGGCGTCGTGGAGGTGCAGGCGCTGAGCCAGGAGCTGGAAGAAGTGTCAAAAATCCGCTAACACGTTCTTGAAGTGGTGCAGCCTATGTTTGGGTCCAATCGAGTGGCAAACATGGACAACAACTATGCATCTGTGCAACTACTGCAGGGGCAACGCCTGAAAGGACTGTATGGACGCGGTACCACTCGCATCAACAGCAAACACTTTCCCGGTCACACCATGCTTGACAAAGACGATAAGTGTAAACGTGGCGAGAGCGTCAGGCAGAGTCCCGAGAACATGCAGTGGTAGCGGGGTCCTGATGTGATGGCAATATTGTGCATATGGTGTCCAATGCGGATGCCTCCACGATGGCAGCGGTTAGACAAACAGTCGGAAGCCTGGCCCTAGAATTTCTAGCGCCTACATGCATCAATGAGTACACCCGCAACATGCAAGGGGTGGCCAGATTGGACTAAATAAGAGGAAGGTCCTCCATTGCTAATGGACATAGCTACAAGCGGTTGCATAATAAACTCGCTGTCGCTCTGGTCGATGTAGCTCGATCGAATGCACTCCTGATTAGGTGCTTGGTCACGCCAGAATCCACCGTGCGCGACCCGCACAGAATGTTTACGACGAATCTAGTAGGCGAACTTATCGGTGGGCCAAATTCGAGTACTTAGGTGCTACCACTGGGTCCATGAACTGCGTCACAGCAGTAGCGAGAGCATCGAGCCCACAAGTGTCGACATCGTCGCTGAAGAATAACAAGCTGCGTTGAGTCCACGAGCGTCACCGTCAGTGCGGAAGCGGCGGCTACTACCGCAGTGTCGACGAGAGCTTCGACGTTTTCACCATGCTTTAGCCCGTATATTCGGTAGCTATGACACGACTACTATCACGAACATAATTTGAAGCAGCATCGTGAGCGACGGTGTCTGCGAAATACTGTCAACAAGAAGCTGTATTTGCTACGTTAGTACTAGCGTCGATATATGTAAAGCAACTGTGATCCTGATCTCTAACTGCATGGGACATCAAGCTTATTGATAAGTTATACTTGATACAGAAAGGTTGCATGCATGGTGCTCGATAACTTGGCCAAACTAGAGAACTTACCACAGCTAATCGAACATTAGACATGACACATAGTTCTCGTGACGATACCAGTTTTGCATCTTCTTCAAACAAAACGTTGTTCGCAAATACTATTGTAGCCTGACATATCGGTGATTTCGATGATATAGCTGCATTTGTTACATCCCCTGCTATCAGGAGTACTTTGTGTAGGTGGGGGTAATTTCGCATAGACTGTAGGATACGATCCTCACCAACTTCGCAAAACTCCGCCCGTAGTTCAATTCCAATGCACGCTCGGACGTTGGTTGTAAGCACTACCTGTTCTAACATGTTATCAACTCCCGCGCCTACGTCGAGGAATAAATCGTTGACGTCCAATTGGAATCAATGTCTCCGTTAGGTAAAAACCTCCAACTGGGATCACTTCACCAGCATTGCCATGCATTCGACCGGCCTACTGTCGTACTGCACCCGCCCTTACGTCGCCAAAAATAGTAGTCATGGTTCGAACCGTTTCCGGCTGGGACAGCGGTTCTGATGCGAAACGTAGTGCAGCCTTCTCTTGCGATAACGTAGTCCTAGGGATCCCTCGTGATGTAAAATGTCTCGAACTTGGAGGGGATGCTACCGATGGCGATGTGGCTGGTGAACTCGCAGGTGGCACCAAAGTGCTTGACCTTGACGGAGACGTAGTTCTCCGGTTTGATGTCACTACTTCTGCTATTGACGTCACCGCTCTTGGATGGCTTGCCAACGGTACTTCATGGGAGCATGGTGATGGTGATGCAGCTGGTGGTGGGTGACGCACTCGCAGGAGACGGCAGTGACGCCGCTGTCACGCTCGATGTAGCTCCCCCAACAGTCGCTTGCTGCGACACGGAGGTTGGGCTCGGTAGCGTGTGTGTGCTCGCTGGTGCATGTCCAGCTTCTGGAGGCGACGATATTGGCATTCATGCCGCCGTTCGTGGCGGTGACGTAGCTCGTGGACTCGTTGGTGGAGGCGACGTGGGTGATCTCGATGGAGACGCTGCTCTCGGACCCGACACAGCTCCTGCTCTAGCTGTTAGCGGCGGGACTGGACTTGGTGTCACTGACGGCGACACTCGGGAGCGCGATGTAGGTGCTCCAGCTGGTGGTGGCGGTGCTGCCGTTGCTGGCCTCGGTGGAAACGCACTTGTTGTGGCCGACACAATTACTGCCGCTGCTGCTAGCGGCGTCACTGGACTTGGAATCTCCGACGCAGCTCTTGGGCTCGGCAACGGTGCCACTGGTAGAATCAGTGTTGCTGCCGTCGGTGGCAGGGCTGGTGTTGCCCTCACGTTTGGCGATGATGTAGATCGAGACACAACTGTTGTTGGTGGCGAAGTAAAGCGGTCAGTGGTGGCGGCGCTGCCACCCTTGTAGTCGTCGCGGATGTCGCAGTCGTTGTCCTTGCTAGGTCGACCGGAATGTTGCGAGATCCCAGCCAATTCTAGGCCACGACCCGTCAGTCAGAAACCCAAACCCTACCACGTACCGGCCCCATGGCATCTCAACCATGGATATTTGTTGACCCAAGTCTGGGCTTTGTACAGAATGCAAGTTGGACTGGCTTGATCAGGAAACTGGGCTCTGTGGACGTCAAGATGCAGCAACCTCGGACCACAGGTCTCAGATTTGAATTCAGTCTGGGGCTGAGGTCTGGGATTCATTCTAGAGGCCACATGTCTGGGGTTTCAGTCCTTGAATCTGGCCCTGGGTAGATATCTGTGCTTCGGCCTTCTGAATCTGTGCCTTGGAGTCACTTGGTTGCTTAAGTCTCAGATCCCAGACCTCAGATCTAAATGTTTGGGGTGCCTAGGATCCTGAGACCTCGAACGTCTGAGCCCTTGGGATGTGGAGCTTAGTCTGGGGTTTGTCTGTGCACCAGACCCAGCAACGAACGCGTGAACTGGTATTGGCTCTGAGATGATCAGTCTGGGGCCTGGGAAGAGAGCCTGGCGTTCGGTGTCCGATTTCATCTCGGCTCTGGGGTGCCACAGCTGGGATATGAAATCACGACCTGAATTTTGCCCCAGCTCAGATTCTGAGCCTGGGAGTCTCAGAACTTGAGCCAAAGCTGAGAGTCGGCAATTGTGAACAGAGTTTGGGAGCTGGGATTGGAGTCTGAGTGACGGTGTTATCTCAGAATCGGAAGTAAGGAGTCTGAGATGCGGAAGGAAAACTGCGCGGAAGTGATCGGTGACCCGAGTATTAGGTGGGAGCTGGTCTGAGATTTGGCGTTATCCCAGACTCTGAGACTTGGCGTCTGGGATGCTGAGATATGGCCCAGGTCTGGGTTATGATGGCGGAGTCTCGGAAGCTGGGCTAAGACTGGATGAAAGCCAGCGACTGCCCCCGTGCCCAGAACGCGTTTGAGAGTCTGAGGTGTGGCTCCCAGACTTAGGATGAGACTTCGCAGTCTGGGATATGAAGTGGCTACATGGTGCTAGCTGTAGGGACGGTCTGGGATCTGCGGTAGTTGGTCATTGAAGTTGGCGGGTGCCTTTTCGAGGGTCGCTCCGTTGAGACTTTTCGGTGCCTGGTGTCTGGCACACAAGATTCGGCCCGACCAGTCGCCTTTGGATATGAGGCAATCGGAGGCCTGGATCTTGGCGACATCGGATTACACCTGATTTGTACCCAGAGTAATCAGTGCAATCAAGTGATGACAGACCAATTCCGGCCAATCCAGGCCACAAGTTCCTGGCGTAATCGGAATGCTCGTGATTTGCACCCAAGAATCTGATCTTGGGTCAAAATTACGATACTGATTTCATATCCCAGCTGTGGCACCCCAGAGCCGAGATGAAATCGGACACCGAACGCCAGGCTCTCTTCCCAGGCCCCAGACTGATCATCTCAGAACCAATACCAGTTCACGCGTTCGTTGCTGGGTCTGGTGCACAGACAAACCCCAGACTAAGCTCCACATCCCAAGGGCTCAGACGTTCGAGGTCTCAGGATCCTAGGCACCCCAAACATTTAGATCTGAGGTCTGGGATCTGAGACTTAAGCAACCAAGTGACTCCAAGGCACAGATTCAGAAGGCCGAAGCACAGATATCTACCCAGGGCCAGATTCAAGGACTGAAACCCCAGACATGTGGCCTCTAGAATGAATCCCAGACCTCAGCCCCAGACTGAATTCAAATCTGAGACCTGTGGTCCGAGGTTGCTGCATCTTGACGTCCACAGAGCCCAGTTTCCTGATCAAGCCAGTCCAACTTGCATTCTGTACAAAGCCCAGACTTGGGTCAACAAATATCCATGGTTGAGATGCCATGGGGCCGGTACGTGGTAGGGTTTGGGTTTCTGACTGACGGGTCGTGGCCTAGAATTGGCTGGGACCTCGTTACACTTAACGAAAAGTGTCTTAGATGTGAGATAATTCACGGCTGCGTTAAACTCTCGCTTGACATGGACTAGCCTCGGCGACTTGAATTTTAGACGTAGACTCGAACTTAGCTAGCAACAACGGAAGCTTGGTGTTCAGACATTGGATCAGGCCCTGAACTTGTTGTATTGCAAGAATCTCCAACTACGACTAAATCTGAGATCCCACGTTCCAACGCTATGCGAGTACCTTCAACGAGACAATGATACTCAGCTTCATTCACCGTGATGTCGTCAAAGCGGAAACCCCATAGCTTCAACAACATCCCAGGATGGCAACTTCCGCATAATGCACCCAGAGCTGCCACGCCGAAATGAGAGCTTGGCTACTCCGTCGAAACTAAGCAGCCATCCGTCGTAATCAGCTTCGAGCATATCCAGACTGATAGACGGGGGTCGGACTACACGTCCCCTAGCTGGGATCAGGTTCTCAGTGATTTTATCGAGTTACTCCCGGGGGGTAATCCCAGCTCCCAAAATTGCAGCAAGACCATCCTCATTTCTCCGTGAACCTCTAACGGCCACGGAGGTAGGCGAGCAGCCCACTGCTCACAGCGACCTCCCAAGGACTGAGATCTGAACAACCATTTCAGAACCGAATATCGGGTATAGACACTTGGTTCCAACCAACATCGTGTAGAACACGCTGAGAACCCAGAGCAAGGCCACGACTTCTTTCTCAGCCGGGTGGTATCTGAGCTCCTGATCGTGAAGCACCTTCCAGGTAACGCACCGGATGAACAAGGCAGCGATAGCCTGTACCAACCACAAGTCGTCGTCGTCACGTCCATCGGGGGGGGGGTTGAAAAATGCTACTCCCTGGAGGATTTATACATCTCTTTTATAAAACAGGTTGGTATTGGTGATGAGGCGCAAGTAGGGCACACCAATAGGCGTGTTGGAAATGCGGCAATTTGGCGGGGCTGTTATTATAATTCCTACGGAATTAGACCCTTAAAAGGGCGACTAGCCCTAATTTAAGGCCAATTCTACCTAGGATTGTAACCGATCCCCCAACTCCCTCGATGACATATCGACGGGAATACGGTGGCGGGTAAATATAATAATGACATTGCTGTATTATAGCAAACCGCCGTTCCGAATGCACTACTGCACCTCCCTCTTACCCGGTCTTGATTACTGTGGTAGCTTATTCCGCCTCAACTTCTCCTCACATCGCCACTCCTAATTCGGTCACGGAGTGACAGCCCGTAATTAGCGTGTGAATTAGCCATGAACATTAGAATTACCCCAGACGAATAGGTAAAAGACACAATACATGTTGCAAATAACATCTAGTCTATAGGCACTGCTATCCTGTGGCAGCATGAGGATAAATAAGCTGGAGTCTACTTCTCGTGGCTAGCACTGTACGGCAGTAGCAGTTGTGAACGGACGTCGCTCCAGCACGCGCCGGTACTTGAGTGCCTTCTTGGCAAGCAGCGCGTTAGTGCTGCAGACGTCGGTCGAGGCGGCCGTTGCGGCCAGGTGCACGAGCTCGGAGATCTTGGCTTGCGTGCGCAGTCGAAAGACTTCATTTTGAAACGAGACGCCATCTGCGCGTCGCGAGTACCGCTCGGAAGCCGCGGTAGCAGATAGTTGCCGCCGGGCTGCGACGTTGAGCACTGGCAGGCGAAGCGGCTTGGTCGAGGCGCATTTGGAGGCGGGGTCCTCAACAAACGGCGCGCACTGCATCATCATCATGTTGCACATTGCTGCAGTGGGTGGAGGAGTGGGTGCTGCGCGGTGTAATTGGAAGTGACTCATCCAGTGGGCAGAGCCCGTCGGACACGCCGGTCATAAATAGCGGCGCCGGTTTGCGGGTGGCAAGCACACGCGCGGCGCTCCGCGCGACTTTGCCACTTCAACATCCTCGATTAGTGCTTGGATCGCCTCACAGGCGCCTTGCATGCGCCTCGCGCATTGCGGCGGTTTTCGAAGCAGGGCTTTCGCCTACAGCAGCGAATGCGTTACACAACCTCGTCGAGCGTACATTGAGGCGCTCGCCTCATCGCCGCTTCAACTTGCTCTTCGTGTTTCTGCTGCAATGTGACGAGTCCCAGCATCCGTGCGGGCTTTTCCGCCGCGTCGTCATCTGCACCGAGCAGCGGTGGTGACAAATAAGGCGAGCGTGAATATTGCGCGTCGCTGCAGCGGGGATTGCTTGGAGCAAGCGTAGGTTGAAGTCGAGCAGCGTTCACAGATCGTGAGTCGCCACACACGCGCTCACGCATCTTTGATGAGTTTACCGGAATTGGCGCGCGCTCTGACCTGCCAACTGGGCCGAAGCTGCCGTTGGCCACGGGCTTGGGCGACTCGCCACCCCTCCACTCAACCTTGATTGGATCGCCACTAAATCGGGAACGGCGGCGACGGGGAAGGCGACGCACGTTTTGGCGCTGCTGAGACGGTGGCGCCAACGCGCGAATCTTCCAAAATGGACGGCGATGTTTCGTAGGTTGGGCCAAGTTGTCGGTAAAGTACCTGCAACCAGAGCAGCTTGGCCGCGGCGGGGCTGGATCTTCATCTCGTCTAACTCGTGAATAGCACATGCCGACAGAATGGACGAATGGGCGAGATTTCCCGACTGGACAAGCCGTCGAGCTTGCTCAATACGAGAGCATCATGCAAGCAAGAAGACCCACGCAATTACGTAGTGCATGTTACTGCTGAGCTCTAGACGTAGCTTTTGTGCTGACACCTCGCACAGCTCAGAGAGCTGCTTGTACAGGAACCTTAACGAAATCCGCTGAAACTAAACAGCGGGTCGAGGAAGTTCGCCAACAGCGCCAACACCAGTAAGAAATGAGGTGAACCACCAAGTACTGAAGCGTGTACACACTCTACAGACAACACCGTGCATCGTCAAGAACGAATACATCCTGATCAGTTGCTGTAAGGCCCGACCGGCTTATTTTGTGCGGATAGTAACTTCGTGGTCAGTGCTCGCTGGATAATCCATCTTGCGTACAAGTACAAGTACTGGTGTTGCTTGGCTACGCCTCACAATTCCATCCATTTTCGAAGGGGAAATCCGCTGTCAACAACGAGGTGTCACTAACTACTGCTTGGCAAACCGGCAATTCAATCTCGTTGTTCGTCCCCGCAGTACCCACGCGGAGTTGTAGTGGAGCCAAATTTCAGACCTTACGGTGCCGATATCATAGGGGAACAGTGGTTGCACAGTAGTGGATAGTTTCAGGAGTATAGCGTTCAGATCGCCGCGGGCCGTCGTGAAGCTTCATTTGAGATCCCAACGGTCCTGACAGTCGGCGGTCGAACCACCCTGCACTTTTATTTACTTCACTTCACTACGATGGGGGCGAACATTTCGGAGATCGACCATACGTGGCCTCGAAAGCGAACCGTCGTCGCGCAAGTCTCACCACGGCCACCATCGCCGAGGCACACCCGATTAACCTGCCCACGGTGTTCAAGAACGAGCGCAGCGTGTCGTGTCCGTTGCCTTCCGAACACTTAGTCCAGTCCCCCTTTGGCGTCTCCGTTGAGAGCGAGTCCTCCTCCGCCAGACCGAGGCGAAAATTCTGCAACATATTCACACGGCCAACTCGCCCGTGAGCTTGAGGTCGAACGCTCTGCTGGCCCAGAAGATGTCCACAAAGCGCTCTAGTGCACTAGCGAACGACTACTTGAATGATGGAGACAGCTAGCATACACCATTGTACGAGCAAACACTACCCACCCTAGTTTCTAGATGGATGCGACACACATCCGGGGATGACACCGTGATATCAGCCACACAAAGCATTTAGCTTATATTACAGCACCACTATTCATGTAACAACAAATATGAACGCTGCCCCAGCCTTTAAGACCAATCTAACGCCTCGATAATGGACAGGTCAGGCGAACACATGTTCAACTTTCGATGCTTATTAAGGACCTCGGCAATCAGCGCATTGTTGGCGCTGGTGAAGGCGTCCATTTCCTCGATAAGCTGCTGGATCTTCGCACGCGAGGCTTCGTCCTCGAAGGCGATATCAACTCCAGTTCGAACGGAGCGCTCCAGCTTTTGCTGTATCAGCTGTAAATTGCTCATTGAGTAGTCTGAGTCATCTGGGGCGGAACCCTGGAGTCGGTACACGAGCACGGAGGAGGTTGTGAACGGAGCTGGTGGGGTATCGTAGACATTGCTCTCGGCTACTGAACGACTCCTGCTCTCGTTTCGAAGAGTGGTCAGCGTCGGGGCAGACGGGCGACCGGACACTTTCACCACGAAAAATCTCCCACGCACGAGATCCCGAGTCGGTTTCTCTAGAGAGGTCAGACATGGATGCTCGCTCTACACAGGCTTGGCATCCATGTCGTGAGCTGGCGGTCTGGCATAGTACAGCGGGAGGGGCCCCGTGATCAACATGCAGCCTCAGGGACCCCCCTGTCACCTCCACCGCCAGAGCTGTGAAGTGGGCTATTCTCCACTGGCTGCGCTGTTGTGGCCTTCTCAGCATTCTGGTTGGCATGACGACTACGACAGCGATGACTCATCGCAGTTCGACGCGTTATTAATAGTTTAACCAATATTAATACATCTGTTGCGATACATGTACAAAACAAAGTACGCGGCACCTCTGCAGCTGGTTGCCGGCACCCTCCCTAGACGAAGACTCCTTGGCGGCACCGCTTCGAACGTCGACGGTTTCGTTGTTGCCCTGTTCTCCGCTTGGGCAGAAGCCAGAATGCTGCAGCACAATAAGGCTCTGCCAAAGCAACTGACGACTCGAAGGGGATAACAGGCGAAGCTAGGCACATTTACAAGTGGTTGGGTTTCTTACCTCCCTCCACGCCAATCCTATTGCATTCTGTCCGCGCTGTCAGATCTGATCCGATTTATTACATTTGGTATTATAATAGTCTCCGTAGACCAAGGAATCGCTTGAGCACCTGTGTGGCCCCAAGATCGACCAACAATATCTCGAACGATAGCGCGTCGACAAATGCTGTGAGTTTGGGAAATAAGCGCATATCAGTGAGGGTGTATTATATACATACACACATCACCTAAGGTTGGTACAACATCCGACGCTGCTCCGACCAATGTTCTCTTACGGTGAAAATTTACATGGCAAGAAGCAGGCGCTGAGTCCACTACACCTACAAGATAGAGGTGTTGGTACCCGGCATACACTGGTATCGATTTGTCTTTCGTGGGTAGTCATTCGTTCGGAGATTTTCCACCGTTTCGTGGCCGTACTGGTGGGATACAGTTGAGATCAACGTTTCCTAAGTACTCTTTGCAGGGATATAGTTTAATATTAAAAATATCACCCGTCACGGGCTGTTCAAAGTGAGAATCTCTACTATCGTCGGCACTGCTCTAGTTTCTGCCCCTGTTGGTACAAACCCGTTGTGGGTCCAAATCGGATTGGCCTTGAATTTTCGCTGCAGACAAATAAACACTAAATGCACGTAGCGTCAGCTCGGGTGTCAGAGAGGCATACTGCTGATGGACTTCTTGCAGGCTGCATTCGAAGAAGACTCGATGGTCGATTCGAAGACAAACTGGAGATCGAGATTCCACCGAATTGCTGGATAAGCCGAATGGAATCGTCCGTTTAGCATGGTCGAAAGTTGAAGTCTCCACACATCCTCGAGACCTTTCTAACATTACAAAATCACTCAATATCGATAGCCACACCCGCACGTTGAGTGTGTGTGTGTGATTGAGGGTGCTGTGGTGGCGCTGGCAACTCTTGGAGTAGTACAAGTACTCAACAAATATCAAGAAAATGATGAGCATAGGAAAAGCTAAACGACCTATGCGCAATGTACACTTCCACCGTCACTTTCCGCGTCGTCCGACACGAGTTGCAAACCAACTACAATCTAGACATCAGTAGACATCGGCGGTCAATCTCCGACAAGACACCCACTAAAACTTACCGCGCGGCTGACGATGCAGCACCCGAGCTTCCGCTTCTTGGCCACCCCGAAATGCGACTTGCACCTCCCCACACACTCCTTTGACGCAAGGAGCAGTAAACAAGTTGTGCGCACATTTCGTGGGCTAAGGCGGTGTCCTCGATAACAAGAGGAAGGACCCAGCTCGTATCGTAGAGCAACTACCGCTGCTACTTGTTGGCTTTATCGAGGTCACTGCTGTACATCGGTGGACTCTAACATGCCAATTCCAACGTTCTTCTTCCGGATTTCCCCAGGAAGCAGTGCGGTGGTGATCAAAGTTGACACATCGGTGCTGTTCGGCAGTCTGCAGTGGTGTGCGATGCTGGAACACGGAATGTCTCCACTTCAAGATGACTGTTGTACTTCGTTCTGATCGATGGAGATGCCCGTACCACCCGTGTCTCCTGGCTTGATTAGTCGGGCTCCGCACTGCAACACGAGCGGAGACCAATCCAGGCGCCTTCAAGACGGACGGCTCACTTCTGTTTTTGCCTCGTCGAGAAGCCTGCAGCAAATCGCGTCAAAACCTCGTCGCTGGATCGCGATGAACGAGTCCCCCACCAACGACTACGAGAAGAGGTACGACCAACTCTTGTATTCCATTCGTGTTCAATCATCTGAACTCAACCGACTATGGATATACCCCAGCATCGCTACCCCAACGGAGACGGACACGAATGCATCTCATCCAAAATCGAGAAGAGCAGGATGCTGTGGCCCGCGACGACTTGGCCTCCTCTTGATCGTATCGGGGGTCCTTTTGACCGTGACCGCCATCGTCTACGGATCAGCACTAGCCCCCGTGATCAACAGTAAGGTCAAGGATGGCGTCGTGGTGTGCGACGCCTCGGACGCTGCAAAGGAATCCTACTACGACGCATACGGCGACTGCGACGACTGCAACCCGTACTACTACACGATGCACATGTTCAACGCCTCGAACGCAGAGGCGTATCTGGCCGGTGAGGCCTCCCAGCTGCAGCTGGACGAGGTGGGGCCTTACGTCTTCCGTCGCCGAGAATTCAAGATCGACATCAACTTCCTGGACGACGGCGCTAGGGTGAGCTACAAATCGTACACGTACCACACGTTCGAGCAATCGCTGAGCTGCGACGGGTGTTCGGATTCGGACCAGTTCACGAGCTTTGACGTCGGATACTTGAATGTCATCGCCCAAGCTGGAGGCGAGGAGGCCTTCCTCACGAAGCTCGCAGCCGGCTCCTTCTCCACGAACGAGACGGTCATTGCCGACGCGATCGTCAACTACGGTTCGCAGATGATGCGCTGGGTCAATGGCCTCAACTCGCTTGATCCCGTCGCGATGAATACCGTTGCGAGTGGAGGCACTGTGCTGACCTTCCTAGCCACGGGCCCGGAGGCTATCGCGGACTTGGATTTGTCCGGGTTTGTCTACAACGGACTCTTTGTGACGCGGACAGCTTCGCAATGGGCTCTCGGATACCCAAGTATGCTGGCTGGACTGGGTCTTGGCAGCGAATATGTCACGAACTGCAACGTCACGAACGGATGGGACGAGAAGTGCGCTAGCTGCGAGGGCGACGCCTGCCTCGATATTTGGTACGAGTGCAAGCAGTGCGCGCTGGGTGCGAGCGTCGTCGCTATCAACAACGTCACGTGTGGCATCATCGAGGATATCTACGCGGAGGAATATGGTGCGGAAGAAGCGGCGACGTTCAGGAAGAACACGTGTGGGCTGTGCGAGACCTTCGGACTCTGCGCCGCCCCACTCCCTGGCATCGCTGAAGACTCGGGGCTGGACTACTCGAAGACCCCTCCTTCCGCTGACGATCTGGAAACGTACATCCAGATAACGGGGTGTGCTGACGACACGGCGATTCTGGACTACGTGGAGTTCAACGGCTTCACCTCCACAGCGCTGTGGGTCACTACGCTCGGCGAGGAGCGCCGGAATCCGACACTCTCAGAGATCATTGCGTTCAATGACTATGGAAACTGTGCCAACCCTACGTCTAACCTCACGTGTAGTGACGTCCAGGGCAATGACGCCACCAGTATCAAGCCTGGCGGTGCTGGCATGACGGGCTTTGACGATACACTCACGCAAGCATCGTCCGATATGTACTTGGACGAAGGCAAGCAAAACGTGACGCTGTACTCGACCGGAACGAAGGTCGACTACGAAGGCATTACCTTGCATCGCTTCAGCCCGCCAGTCGACCTGCTGGTCAACTCGGAGTACAACAACGCAAAGGGTACGGGTTGGCCAGTGAATGGAGTGCAGCCGCTAGCGTTCTCTGCGGGGTTCCTTGCGTACGTGTCCTACCCGTTATACATCTACGGCAACACGTCGCTTCTTGACGCCATCGAGATCAGAATGACTGACGGCGTGGTAGCGTCCGGCGAGTCCATGTACGATGCGGACTCGGGCGACCTGAAGCAGAAATACGTGGACAAGTACGTGACGTACATCGATGTGGAAGCTGGTACGGGCAAAACTATGGTGGCGCACAAGCGGCTGATGGCGTCGTACGCCCTGTCGTACTCGGCTCTGAACGAGTCGGCCCCCATGTCGGACGTGGTGTGGCCCAACCTCGATGCCGAAGTCATCTTCCCTGCCTACTGGGGCGAGGAAAGCGCCACGGTCGGCAGCTCGTCGGTTGACTACTACCATTTGATCCAGCACCTGTTGAAGTCGGTTATCCCAGTGCTCGTCGTCGGGACCATTGTGGGGCTAGCACTCGTGGGAGGAGGCTGCTTCCACCGCCGCAAGATTGCGAAGCAGTTGCACCTCCAAAGGAAGGACCCGGCGGGCGACGTGTAAGTTGTTGAAGTTTGCTCGTTTGCGTATCGTTGATAAGTGAGACTTTGCTCATCCGCATTGTTGCTCGACGGAATTTGGTCGATAATGAGGGGTTATCATCCCTTCCACAAACAGGGTCTCGGTCCCGGTCCTAAGAGGGTTTCTATGGAGCGGAGGACCTGACGTGAATATCTCCCAATCCGAAGCAGATTCACATTAACTCGAACTGGATTCACATTAACTCGGACAAGATTCACTATAAGTCGGACGAGATTCACTATAAGTAGGACGAGGTTCACATTAACTCGAACAAAATTCACATTAACTCGACGAAATTCATATTAACTAAGACTAAAGCAAACAAGCTACACAGGAGAAGAGACCTAATGCATATCGTCGAGGATCTTTTTGTGTAGAAGCGCTCGAAAGTTTTCTGCCTTCGTTGTATTCAACCCACCACGCGTCCATTTCTCGATCTCATCAGTAATAGAAGTTGGCTCAAACCTCGAAATCATGCTTGCAATCACATCCATGTAGAAAAGCATGTATATTCCGCAGTCCAAGCAATTCGACTGCTGAGGCTTCGTCTTATACGCATATGTACTCCATTCGAACACTGGAGATGAGGTGTCATTGATGGTGAGAGCGTGAGCGAAAAACCACTGCAGAATCACGAATATATACTCGGTACTGTGGGCGCCCTTTAATGAGTTGATGTGATATGCTTTTGCTTGGCCTTGTTGCGTAGCATTCTCAATGATCACAAAACTCCAGTGGTTCCCACCAGATATTGGGAGTAGCACATAGCGATACGATTTCCAGTCAAAAGCACTAATAGCGGCACGAATTCCCCGTCGTTTCTTCACGGGGTTGCCCATATTGTACGCTAATTCGATCTCACCAAACAAGCCAGATCCACAAGGGCATACGATGTTATTCTTTTGTGCCATATATCGAAAGATGAAATAATCTAACGATGATTCAGTTGTTGTTGCACCCTGCAATAAGCTGTCCAAGTCGTCGGAGAAAACATGGATTGTAAGCGCACGCTGTGAATCCGTCCACGTCACCAAGGGAACACTTTTAGCATACCGCTTCCTGAAAAAATGACTTGAAGGATGAGCACTGCCAGTACCCTTTGCAGAGATAGCTGCAGCAACTCCACCACCAGACACATTTGCGTCGTTTTCATTTTTGCTTCCATCTAGAACTATAGGTTCTGCAGCATCCTGTCTAGAGTGGCTGGCACCTGCATCTTCACCAATCTCGGGAGCACGTTCTTTGCCTTCACGACAGTCACCACACATTTCTTTTGCGATCGCATCGTCTTCGAGCTGTGCATCACGAGCCATGCTATCATCAACTGCATCATTAGTAACGAAGTCACCACTGTCTTCGCTAACAGCCACCATATCCACATCGCTATCACATTCATCACTTTCGTCACTTTCATCATCTGCAACACGAGTGCCCAATAAATCGACGTCACCACTGACATTTGCCGCGTTGTTGACTGCGACTTCTTGATCAACAGTGCTGATACCCTTTCCAGTCTCACGAGTATTGCCTTCACGTCTCTCCGCTGAGGAACTCCCATTACGCTGCTTCTGCTCTCGGTATCGATCAATGAATCGCCGCACCCATGTCTTCTGTGTGTTTTCCTTCCAACGAGCAAATTCCTCAATTCTGCTGCAGTATGCCAGCAGGTCACTTGGTGTGCAGCGTCCATCCTCTAATAAGCATTTGTCGTAATATTCCAACACTCTTAATTCAAATGGGGCGAGCTTATGGACGCGCCCCCCTCCTTTTGCACGCATTCGATCGCCGACTTTCGCATCGAGGTCTCGGTCCAGATCGTCCCAGTACCGCTTACGCCATCCAGAAAGAGTGCCTTTGGATACTTTTAACATCTTTCCGGCTACCTCAGTACTCCATTCGGGGTGCTGTCTCCACCTTCTCAGTCGCACAAGCTTCTCCTTCAACGGTAGATTTACGCAGGAACGAACCATCCCTCGTGCTCCCTGTTCCCGAAGAAAAGCTGTAATGGAAGGCTGAGAATATTCGACTTATTATGACTCCCTGGTCGACTTATTTTGACTTCATGGTCGACTTATTTGGAATTGGTCGAGTTAATATGAAACGAGGTCGAGTTAATCTGAATTGGCGGTCGAGTTAATTTGACACGAGGTCGAGTTAATCTGAATTAGGGGTCGAGTAAATCTGAACCTCACGCCATCTTGCACAGCAATATTTGGGACGCTAGAGGCATGCGATTGCATCGGCCTCAACTTCATCTTTAATCATTTCTGCATTTTGAGAGACCCAGTTCAACGACTTCTTCCGCGATCGACGGCACTTTTCAATAGCAGCCACAGATATTTGAATCGCAACTTGTTCTGGTATTGAAGATGAGCTTTGTACAGTGTTTGCAACAGCAATTACAAGATCCAAAACACGACGCCGACGATTAAAAAACCGGCGTTCCTCGGAATCACACCATTTAGTTCCATACTGCGACTCGAGATCACGTACAGCGACGTCACCATCTATACCAAGAGACCATTCATTCCACAATTGTTGTACAGTCTCCAATCCTCGGCGCATTTTGTACTGTTGCCTCTCGTAAGAGCTGCGCTGAGTTAGTGGAGAAACCGAGGCCGCTTGAACTGGGGTTGCTAGCTGAGCACTTGGTTGATCCCCTGATAGAATCTGCACTTGGAGGATTGCCTTACCATCCTGAAGGGGAGCCAGCACTTTCAGGACATCGGTAAGGCTGCCTTCAACAGCTTCTAACGTTGAACGCGCCTGACATATCGCACTTTTGAGATCATTATGTACGCCATCGATTTTCGCATTCAGAACAGGTACAGCTTTCTGTAAGCGCTGTTCAGCAGGATCTTCCAGGGTGCTCAAATGCTGCTTTGCCTTCTGCTTGAAGATTTTGAACTGCTGTGATGCAAATATGCTGTGCTTCCAAATCGGGTGGTTTGGTACTATATCCTGCAGCAAAACAGCATCTTGCAGCACAACCTTCCGCAGATATTGTAATAGTTCAAGAAAGCCACCTGACGCAATTGACTGCTCCGCCGCCCCGGTGTTGATAGCTTCTTGCCATCCTTCTACCTGTGGGAAAACTTGTCTTTCCAGTGCCACAGGTGGATCAACAGATGCGCGGACAACAAAAAAACTCCCTCGCGCGGGCTCAAAACCTGCCAATGTGCGCATTGCCTCCCTAGGAAGCGATGTGAGGTAGCATTTCTGCATGGCTTGATTGTTCCACCTGCCAAGGCGTCGAATTTGGGATTCGCTTGCACCAGCTACGTCCGCCATGCGCGACCCAGAGCCACGGCCAACATGTGTCTTGGCTGTACTATGAACACCGACGAATTTTAATGCCGCTGTGATAGCCTCGTTATGGGTTTTGTATGACATTGCCTTGGTAGTATCCTTTCCCGTTTTCAATAACTTGGTTGGGTACCAGCTTTCCGATGATGTAAAGTCTGGGAAAGGCTCGCCATCGATATGCCAACGCCAAAACAAGTAAAACCCTAGCAATCCATGAGGGCAAATTTCAACGTATTTGCTGCGCATGCAAGCGCCAAACTCAATGCGGCCAACCTGGTTGGTTTTTCCCTGCCTCATCACCATCACCAGTGCTCTGCACGGACTGTATCCCTCATTTTCAAGAAGAATGGAGTGTAAATCTGCTAACTCCAGCATACGCGCGGACTCTCCGCGCATTAAGGCGTAGTGACTTAGCAAAAACGCGAGGAGATTCCTCAAGCGTTTACCAGAATCGCGTCCTGGTGTCCAAAAAAATGAGATATCTGCTGAAGCTGCTCCATCGTAGTATACCCGTCAAGAAGGGTGTCAGCACCGCGATCTGCAAAGTTTTTCCGCTTTCTGTCGTCTTCTTCAAACTGGGTGAGCTTCAACAGTGCTGTTACGGCGTCGTCGCGAGGTGAGGGATTGCTGTTAATGTTTGCCCGCGCTTGCTGCTTCCAAAGATCTACCATCGCTGCAACATATGCATTCACACTTGATCTCCCTATTGTGGTTTTCCTTTCGCTGGTGTTCTTGGATCCTTTGTGACGCTTTACCCTCCCAATCACGCACTCTTCCAGGAAGAGATGGAGCTTCTCCCCTGTCACAGTGAAGCGCGTGAGTTCATTAAACGAGCTTCCCTTCGACCTGCACCAGTCCAAAAACTCCTCCTGGCGCTTGCTGTACGCCCTCACTGTATTTTTTGGTCTAAGGTTGATTGCTCTGCTATAGGTCCGCTGCACCGACTCCTTCAGCTCGACGCGCATGCGTGCTTCCTCGGCCATTGTTTTTTGTGATTGAGCGCGTCTAGCCTCTAGCAGCCATAATTTTGGCCAACCAGCAACCATAAGTCCTGGCGCTCAAATAACCAATTATCCTACTTCAAAACCGGAAATAACTGAAGTGATTTGTCCTGAATCCACAGGGTACCACCCAGTCCCGGACCGGACCCCGGTGATGATAATATCATATTATGATGTGCATGGTTAATCCGTTGCATGCAGACCGTGCATCACAGACTGTGTTTAGATCTAATTGTGTCATCCGCTAATAGAGCTTTGGATAAGAGCGTCAACGTCCACCGCGCTGTGAAATGAATCCGACCTGCAGGGCGGAAGGAACTGTCCGAGTGGCCGCCGAGAATACACTCGTCTGGGGGAGTAGGAAAGTTCGACACTGTCACGTCAGCGAAATGAAGACGGCTCTGCTGAATATCAAGCACAAGGTGGCCAAGTGGCTACATTGGCTGCACAACCTCAAGACGGAGCACCAATACCTCGGTCGCTACTCCGTCGAGTAGATCTGCCCATTCTACGCCTATTAGGAGAAGACAAGCATCTATCGAGTGATTGCAGTCATCACTCTGACCCTGTTACCCACTGCACTCACGTTATGGGGACGCGATTGCCTACACGCTGCGTGATCCGCGCGGCGGAGCTAAGCGTCACGCCACCACCTTCCTGCAATCGATTCTATCCCACGCGGTCATGGCGTACATGCTCCTGCTGGCTGGTACGCACTCAACCGTCGCAGCACGAGGTATACTCACAAGAAAGTTGCCCTCATCTCGCTTTGTGTGGCGGTCTGCCTCGAGGCCCTCGAGTCCTGGTGGATTATCTGAGCGTTCGAGTGGCGATTCCCAATACCGTGCCGTGATTTTCTCGGCGTGATATCATGGGGGAATGCTCACCGTTCTCTTCAACTACATTTTCGCCATAGACGAGCTCACGATCGACTGCGACGATACATTCCCGTTGTGGGTACCCCAGGTGATGCTTTTCTACTTTCTGCTGTTCCCGTCGGTCGGGCTTGCCGCCGTGCCGTGGTGGGCGCAGATTACAATGACCTTCCTATTTTCTATCGTCAAGCTGTCGATTAAGCGTGCACATTCGGAAATAAACCGCATCCTGAACGACAGCAGCGCGGACGTGACAATTTGCAAGGTGGAATCTTCAGGTTCGCTGTACCAAACCGTGTGCATGAACTACGTCCAAAGCAACTTGATAGCGTTACTTCTGATGGTGCTTGACTTCGTGCAAGTCGCACACGAGGCCCACGTATACATCCGCCACGATTATATTAATGATTCGAAGTCTACTATGCAAACTGCAGTAAGAATCGTCGAGAGTGCCCTGTACTCCGATACGATTGATTGAGAAGTCGACTGCTAAGAATTCAATTTCGCCGCTGCCGTTTGAAGAATACCACGAAGGTGGTCAAGCAACGGCATACATCTCCAGAGCAGTCTCTTGAACAACCGCCCAGGGTTCGTCCGGTGATCAAGGAACACCATCGTTTTCGTGACATGACATTTGAACCAGAACCGAAAAAGGATTCGTTCTCGGATGCCATGGTGCATCTGCTGAGGAAGGGCACTTATTGGCGCAGAAGAAGAAAACAACGTCGATCGCGCGCAAGTATGGTGCTAATGATCGGGGGGGGGGCAAGGAAGCCTAACGTCAAGTCCATGGGACAGAAGAGACCTAAGATTAAAGCAGCACATGAAAGTTCTGCTACTTCGACACCACGGCATAGTAGCGGATACTCTGATCAATTAGGCCCACGCGGCGCTGGCTTGCACGGAATCAACACCAGTCGTGAGGTCGCCACCTAGATTTTAATCGACTCGAACATGAGGCAATATGTGCCGCATCCTGGACTTCGGCCAGGTGTCTGTCAGCCACATCAAAAGCCTGATCTGAGTGCCGCGGGGGTTGAAAACGAGCTTCCAACTGCACTCGCGACGACATTTGTTCCATCTGCCAGCAAGCTGCGAGATGAATCACAAGACGTGGTCAAGGAGTCCCCTGATCGCAGAGTTCAGCGGCTCGAACAACCATAGCAGATACGTCATTTGCTCATGGGAGCGAGGCTTCGTCCGATCGCCCAACAAAATGTCCAGTCGATCCATCTTGCCTAGACCCGCTGGAAGACGGATGAGCAGCAGCAACATCATGACTGATTCAGAATCAGTCATGATGTTGAATCAGTGATTCTACTACCCCTCGCACTGATGATCCCGACGATGAACGATTGTTTGGACATCGCGGCATTGAGACTAACGAATATACAGTAGGCTCCATTGATGATATCTTGATTCGCTGGAAGGATTAAGCTCGCATACTTGAGCAAGCGCTGCTGCTTTATTTGTTGTGGAAGTGCTGCTGTTCGTGAAATATATGGAAGTGTTTTTCCCATCTTGAACGCTGCGTGCGTTGGTGGTTTAAGGAATCTACCCAACGCGAAATGTAATGTCATGCTCATGAACATGAGCTATAACGCGATCTTTGTTGAAGTCTTGACTTCGATTGGCTACGCGATGCTGGAAGTCGTGTCTTTCTTATCCGTGTATTATTCCCTCAAAAAGAAATACGGCATTCAGCACTCGACCGGCTCGCGTTCCTGCTCGAATTGTACACGATGACGTTGCAAGGCAAGCCCATTGGTTGCTTCATCACCATTCTCAATTCGTCGACAATGCACCATAGTATCGATATCACGTTCAAGTTCGACTGGGATGCCCTTCTCAAGACCCAAAATCCCTACAAAGCCGATCAGTAGAAACAACACAGATAAATCTACTGACACGGACAGAAAGTGTCGTTGAGTTTCGTGTTATTGTCAAGTTTCAGGTACCAAGCCATTTGTGCCATGAGCGTGGAGATATGTGTATATGCACGCGGTTGCACACCAGTACGAGTTATAGGAAGAATTTTCTTGTTGTGCTGGGGTTGAAGCCTTTTTAACCTTATCAATAAGGACAATGGCGCACGATCGCATCGAACGTCGAGCTGGAATTGGTTGCGCATCCTACGAACAGACTGCTCGGAACTTCGTTCTGGTGACGGACAAGAAAGCACGTCAAAAATCGGATTCGTCATATGGACCTGCGGCTTACCCGACATACGGGTGAATCTATCGATCGTGATCAACGTTTTTGTTGGCACTCCGACGTCGGCCAATAGACTAAATCTTGTGTTTCTCGTAAGCTCACCGTTTCTTTCCAATTCACGGACATGAGCCCAGACAGTCACACCAACAAGTTAACAGCATGGCTGGGCTGGCTGCAGGATTTCAAGAAGGAACAACCGTACATCGGCCGCTACTCCGTCGAGAAACTCTACGCTTTCCACGAATACCAAGAGAAAACAAGCATCTACCGTGTGATCGCGGTCATCGTGCTGACTCCGTTACCGACAATCCTCGTGCTGTAGGGGCTCGAATGCATCCCGCTACCCGATCTTCGCGGGGGTGCAAAACGGAACGCCGTCACGTTCTTGCGATCGATTCTGTCCCACGCGGTCATGACCTTCATGTGTCTCCTCTGCGGCAAGCAGGCAGTTGGTCTCAATGAAAGAAACACCAAGTGGGCATTCGAATGGCACTTTCCAACCCCATGTCGTGAGCTATTTACCTTGATACCATGGATGAGTCTCACGGTGCTGTTCAACTACATTTTCGCTAGAGACGATTTCCTGAGCGTGTGGGATCGGCTGCAACGGTATGTTCCCGTTGTCAGTACCCAAAGTGTTGTATTACTTCCAATTGTTCCTATCGGTGGGATTTGTTGCAGTACCATGGTGGGCTCAAATAACGATGATCTTCCTCTTCCTCGTCGTCAAGCTAGCTATTAAGCGCTCGCCCTGGAAATACGCTCGAAACCTCCACGATATCAGTGCGGACGTGACAATCTGCATGGTGGAAATCTCGGGTTCATTGTATCAAACCGTCTGCATGAACTATGTTCAAAGCAAGTTGATGGTGATACTCTTGATGGCGCTCGACTTCGTACAAGCAGCCCGTGAGGCTGACTTGTACATCCGTCATGACTACATCATCGATTCAAAATCTACAGTGCAGAGTGCTGTGCATGTTGTCGAGAACGCGCTATTCGAGACTGCAGATGCAGAGAAATTGACTGCGGACACCTCTCTCGTTGCCGTACCATTTGACGAAAACACAGATGAGCAATACAATCCGAAGACCATCTTGGACAGTTTTCGGGGCAAAAGCTTACCAAAAGTCCAGCCGTTGCCGAAGAGTAATGAAGATATGAGAGACACCTCTCACGTTCTACCTGTTATCCGAGGCAACAGTCTAACAACGAAAACGATACTATTTAAGAAAGCCTTCAGCAGAGCCGTGGTAACAGCACTTGGTCCCAATCAACGACAACACAGAGTATCTCCTCCAAAACCCAGAGAAGAAGTCTCAGACGACGAACGATTGTTCAGACACCGTGGCGTCGAAATGCATGGTACGTCTGGCATTTCTATTGATGGTGTCCTTATTCACCAAAGAGATCAGGCTCGAATCCTAGAACAAACGCTGCAGTTGCTCTTCGGAGCCGAGGTGCTGCTCTTCGTGCACGTGGAAATGTTTGTGCCTGTCCTCTATTCCGCTTTGATAGGGGGCCTCTGAAATTTACCGAACGCCAAGTACAACGTGATCCTGATGAACATGTCCTACGACACTATGATTCGTGAAGTGGTGACGTCCCTCGGATACGGTTCACTCGAGGTTGTGTCCTTCCTGCTTGTGTACATTTTTTTGAAGAAGCGATACGGCATTTCTGCACTCTACCAACTCGCATTCCTTCTTGAGTCGTACACAATGACTCTGCAAGGCAAGCTTGTCGGCAGCTACATCGTTATTTTGAATTCAACCACGATCCATCAAGGCACCGACGTCACCTCTGGGACGCGCTACTCAAGACTCCGAATCCATACAACTAGTTATACAAGCTAGGAGCCCGACGGACAAGGCAAGTTCATAATCAATGAATTAATAATATGCATAAGTACTCCGAGAAAAAATTATGTACGACAAGGCTCCAACAGTTCGAGAACAGCTTGGCACCTCCGCTGCCGCGCGAGCTTGACTCCGTGGTCGATGTTGCAGCTTTCGGGTCGGTTTTGCATGAGGAAATCGACCACCTGCACGTGACCACGCAGCGCGGCTTCGTTGAAAGCCCTCGCAGTGCAGCCTTCCGTCCGGTTCTGATGAAGGAAGCGCACGACTTCCACGTGGCCCCACAGCGCCGCATAGTCCATAGCGTCCGTCGTGCAGCCCTCTTGTCTGTGCTCATGAAGGAACCTCACGACGTCGAGGTGGCCTTTTGCAGCGGCTCGATCCATCGCCCGCGAGGTGCATCCTTCCCCCCGGTTCTCGTGCAGATACTTGACAATCTCCAAGTAGCCCCCCGCCGCCGCGTCGTCCATCGCCTTGGTGGTGCACGACAGCTCGGGGGCGTGGGTGTTCAAGAACACCAGAACCTCAAGCTGTCCTTTAAGCGCCGCCTCCTGCATGGGCACGACTCGGCTGGCGTCCGTGTATCTCTGCGGCGCCTGCTCGTGCAGATGGCGGACGATATCCAAGGCGCCTGCGGCTATAGCCTCGGACATGGCGCTCTTGACGAAGCCCTCGCCCCTGGAGGTCAGGTACTCGACCGTGTCCAGGTCTCCGGCCGCGCAGGCGTGCACCAGCGTGTAGGACGGGCGCGCGTCGGAGCCTTCCTCGTACAGGACGCGCAGCATCTGCGTCTGGCGGCGCTGGTAGGCCACGACCTTCGCCTCCGCCGTGGGGGCGTCTCGGTGGCGCGCGAGGATGGCTCTCACGGCCTGCAGGTCGTCGTTCTCGGCCGCCCAGCGTGTGGCTCGACCCGACCACTTCTCCGGCCGGTGCTGCAGCAGGAAACGCGCCACGTGCTCGTGCTGCGCGTCCAGAGCGCCGTCCAACGCTCTGCTGGTGCAGCCCTCGCGGCGACGCGCGTGCAGGAAGCGCACCACGTCCAGGTGGCCGCGACGCGCGGCGCCGTCCATGGCGTCGGTGGAGAAGCCCTCGGCGTCGAAGACGTGCAGCAGGCGCAGCATGGGCAGCTGGCCCTCGGCGCACACGGCGTCCGCCAGCCCGGCGGCGCACGGCGCGTCGCGCGTGGCCAGCAGCACCGTGGCCACGTCCGCCAGTTCGTCAGCCAGCGCCTCGCGCAGTGTCCAGACGAAGGAGAAGACGCGCCCCAGCGCGTCCAGCGGCAGCCGCGCCGCCACGAAGGCCCGAAGCGCCGCCTCCGCCTCGGGCTGCCGCGCCATGATCGCGATTATTTTTTCTCTAAAAAGCGAAACAAAGTGTACCCATGTGCCGCTGGTTTTTCACAAATTTAGAGTGCGGAGTCCGCATTTTCCGCGCGCGCCAGAGGAAACCCAAGCCAAGCAGCAGCAGCACGAGCATGGCCGGCGACGACGCGCCAGACGCAGCGGAAGGCCCCGCGCCGCCGACGACGGAGATGGACACGACGCCGGAGAACGCGACCGAGCCGCAGCCGCAGCCGCAGCCGCCGGCGTCTCCCGCGCCCCGCAGCGCCGTGTCGACCCCCGCCACGCCCTCCACACCCGGCGCTGTTGCTTGTCCGCCCGTGAAGCGGCTGATGATCACCAAGATGCAGCTGGAGAACTTCAAGTCGTACGCGGGGAAGGTGGAGATCGGGCCCTTCCACAAGTGCTTCAGCGCCGTGGTGGGCCCCAACGGCAGCGGCAAGTCCAACGTGATCGACGCGCTGCTGTTCGTGTTCGGCAAGCGCGCGTCCAAGCTGCGGCTCAAGAAGGTCTCGGAGCTCGTGCACCGCTCCGCGGGCTTCCCGGACCTGGACACGGCCACGGTGTCCGTCTTCTTCCAGGAGATCGTCGACTCGGACGGGCCCGAGGACGCCGCCGACGACAACGAGGCCAACTACACGGTCGTGCCCGGCTCGCACTTCAGCGTCACGCGCACCGCCACCAAGGGCAACGTCAGCAAGTACTACGTCAACGACCGGCCCAGCAACTTCACGCGCGTCACGGAGCTGCTGCAGGACAAGGGCATCGACCTGGACAACAACCGCTTCCTCATCCTGCAGGGAGAGGTGGAGCAGATCGCCATGATGAAGAGCAAGGGCGCCGAGGGCACCAACGAGGACGGCCTGCTCGAGTACCTGGAAGACATCATCGGCTCCAACGTGTACGTGGAGCCCACGGAGAAGGTCTGGGAGGAGGTGGAGCAGTGCAACGAGGTGCGCGGGGACAAGGTGAACCGCGTCAAGCTCGTGGAGAAGGAGAAGGCCCATCTTGAGGGACCGCGCGCCGAGGCGCTCGAGTACCTGCGCAAGGAGAAGGAAGTGTACATGAAGACGAACATTTTGTACCAGTTGTGGATCCAAGAGGCGTCCAAGAACCGCGAGTTGTGCGAGACGAAGCGTGATGAGCTGCAGGCCAAGTACAAGGCTGAGCTGGCTCGCATGGAGAAGAACCGCGAGGAGTTGCAGTCCGTCGAGGTCGTCTACCAACGCGTGAAGAGCGAGCACGACGAAGTCGCCAAGCAGCTGGACGAGGCCAAGGCCGAGTACGCTGACTTCGAGAAGCAGGACGTGAAGCTGCGGGAAGAGCTCAAATACGCCAAGGAGCGCCAGAAAGAACTACAAACAGCACAGAAGAAGGAGCTGAAGAAGCAGAAGAACATCGAGCAAAAGGTGCAAGAGAACGAGGAACTGGTGCCGCAGCTCGAGAAGGAGGTGGAAAAGCTGCAGGCTAAGCTCAAGAAGCAGGAGCAGGTGTTGGAGGGTATCCTTGAGAGCCACAAGGAAGAGACAGCCAAATTGCGTAGCACCATGGAAAGTATCCAGCAGGATATGGAGCCTTTTCAAACCGAGATGAATGCTTTACGGTCGATTATTGATACCACGGAGACGGAGATCCAGCTGGTGGAAGAACCCGTGACCAATGCCAAGAAGGCGCTTGAAGCCAACGCATGCGGCATTATCGAAGCGGAAGCTAACCTGCGTGGACTCGAAGAAGACCAGAGTGAAAAGCGTGAGAAGCTTGAGAAGATGAAGGACCGTATTGATGCAGCTCAGCAGGAGTTGGATGACGTCAAGAGCAGAGAAGGCAGAGTTGCTGAAAAATACCGCGAAGCACGCACGAAAGCCGAAGAAGCTTCAGGCGCAGTGCAATCGCATGCAACTCGAAACCGCATGCTGCGGGAACTTCTTGATGCGTCGAAACCGGGTAAGCCGTTGGAGCATGCTGGGCTGTTTGGCCGTCTGGGTGACCTTGGCGCGATCGATGGCAAATATGATGTTGCTATTTCAACTGCTTGCGGTGCATTGAACAACTTAGTGGTGGAGACCACTTCGGGAGCGCAGGCATGCGTTGCCTACCTACGCAAGCATAACTTGGGACGCACAACGTTCCTGATTTTGGAGCAGCTGGGCTACCTAAAGTCGAAGTATGCCCAACGTTTCCGTGATGTGACTGCTCCATCCGGGCATGTGGCCCCACGCTTGTTCGACTTGGTGGAAGTAAACGATGAAAAGTATTTGCCCGCATTTTACTATGCGCTGCGTGATACGTTAGTGGCTAAAGACCTGGATGAAGCTTCTGCGATCGCTTATCAAGGACGCCAGTGCAAGTACCGTGTTGTGACGTTGGATGGACAACTAGTTGAGATGTCTGGCGCTATGTCAGGTGGTGGTAAACGAGCTCGCAGCGGAGGTATGTCGAGTACACTTGCGAGTGGCTTAAGCGAGGACGAGATTCGGGCTCTGCAAGAGGAAGCATCATCGCAGCGTGAAGAGCTAGAACAGATCCGGGACGAAAAGGCCTCGCTGGAAAAAGAGTTATCTCACCTCACCCGCAAAATTGATCAGTACGAGAATGAGTTGCCTAAGATTGAGCTGGACGTTAGCGCTACGAAGACGCGCCTAGAAGATTTCAAGAAGAATACGAGCATATTGGAAAAGCAAACAACGCTGTCTGCAGAAGCAAAGAAGCAAATTGAAAAACTCAATAAGACCAAAACTGCTAAGGAGGCCGAGTACAAAAGCACGAAGTTGAAGGTGGACAAGATGGCAGCAAAGCTCGCCAAAATGAAGGACCAGATCCTTGATGTGGGTGGTGAAAAACTTCGCAAGGAGCAGGATGTGGCGAAAAAGATCTCAAAACAAATTGCCGAGAAAACGAAGCAGATGACTAAGATTCGAGTCGACTTCAAGAGTAGTCAAAAGAACGCCGAAAAGAATGAGCAGGCCCTGAAGAAGATCGAGGAGGATATCGAAGCCGCTAAGAAGAAAATTGAGGATACCCGAGAACAGATTACTGCGATGGAGGAGAAGGCCCTGGCGGTTCTCCAGAAATGTGAGGCCGTTCAAGAGCAGGTTACCGCGAAAGGAAAGGAGCTCCGGAAGGACGAAGCGAAGTACAGAAAGCTGAAGAAGGAGTATGACGAGATGGCTAGCGCTGAAGTAGATTTGGCCAACAGTTTGGAGGACTGTGAGAAGATGTTGGAAGAAAACGGAAAGAAGGAGACCTACTGGAAGACAAAGCTCAGCTCGCTCCATTCTGCATTTATCACCGAGCAAGAACAAAATGCCGGGGTCTTCGAGGACGAAAGAGACTTGCCAGCTCGGAAACGCCAGAAGAAAAACAAGAGCGCTGACGGAGACGAGGACATGGTAGAGGAGCGCAAGGAGGAGGACGATGACGAGGGCGAAGAAAGCGAAGAGGAGGAAGACGTTAATCTGGATGTCACGCTGGAAAAGCTTCCTATGTTGGACGCCGTGGCGTTGTCCCGCTACAGCAAGGAGGAAATGAAGTATGAGATCTCCGTGCTAGAGCAGCAGCGCGATGAGCTGAAGGCAAACGTAAACATGGGTGCGCTCACAGAGTACAAGCAGAAGGAGGAGGAGTACAAGGCTCGCGTACTGGAGCTGGAAGAGTCGACTAAGCTCCGTGATGCGAAGCGGCACGAGTACGATGAGCTTCGTCGGAAGCGACTGGAGGAATTTATGACGGGCTTCCGCACCATCACACTGAAACTCAAGGAAATGTACCAGATGATCACGCTTGGTGGCGACGCCGAGTTGGAGCTTGTGGATTCGTTGGACCCGTTCTCAGAGGGCGTAGTGTTCAGCGTTCGGCCCTCAAAGAAGAGCTGGAAAAACATTTCCAACTTGTCTGGTGGCGAGAAGACCCTTGCATCCCTGGCGTTGGTGTTTGCGCTGCACCACTACAAGCCAACGCCCTTGTACGTCATGGATGAGATCGATGCTGCTCTGGATTTCAAGAATGTGTCGATCGTGGGCAACTACATCAAACAGCGCACGCGTAATGCGCAGTTCATCATCATCAGTTTGCGCAACAATATGTTCGAGCTCGCAGATCGACTTGTGGGTATCTACAAGACAAACGACGCCACCAAGAGCGTGACCATCAACCCGAAGATTTACGAGCAGGGCACCGGCAAGCCAGCAAACGGTACTGCGACGCCGATGACGAAGAAGCCGAGCACTCCTAGCATGACTAGTCCGAAGAGCGGTCGCCGCTCCGTCAAGAAGGCACGTCGGTCTAGCAACCAGTCCGTGGCATCCCCCGCCCCACAACAAAATGGGTCGGCAACGAACACGCCTTTGCAGGATCGAACGAACCGATCGTAGTAGAACAGTAGCCTCGCCAGCGTTTAAAAATCCGAGCAGCAGAACTAGTACAGGTAGCGTTGCACACTGAGTTGTCTTTCAAGCATACCAAGCTACTGCGTCTTGGGGGGTGGGTGGGTGATGGTCTTCTTGTATGTTGTGCGGATTCTACTGATTGTATACTAAAGAAAGAGTCCAAGGGATCATCACGCAGCCGTCGAATCAACTGGACTGCATTTTCGTAATACTAAAGTCAAACACAGTTTACATCACTGTTCATGGCCGACACATTGTACTGGCGGGCGTTGACTACAACTTTTCACAGCAGTTCAGCTTGACGCGCAAGTACAGGATCAAATTCGGTTGTTTGCTTCGACCAGTTGAGCAGGGAAATCGATGCGTGGAGACAATGGTTAGGGTGGAAGAGGAAGCATGAAGCATGACTTGCATGTGTGTGTGTGTATGGGGGGATGCTACTCGATCGATAGTCTGCGTGTCCGTGGTGCATTCATCGCCCGCTTCCGTCATTCGGTAGCCTCCGCGCTTCGGAGCCGCTCGTGCACGTCCCAGGATGGAGTCTTCATTACTGGTGGTCTCTGATATTGATTACCCGTGGTCGAGCTGGTCGTTGTAGTAAGAGTGACGAGAATAAAGAATGAGGTGAGTCTGAGCTGGTCTGAGGAGCTAGCTTGATTTTGACGGGGAAATTGGAGAAGTGATTAGTCACGCTATCTCGACATGCGTTAGGAGTGAAAAATATCCAGTAAAAGCTAAAGCTTGTTCCACAGAGAGCGGTGCATGGGCTTGTGAAACAGAATCCAGACTCCAACTTGAGCGACGGCGTGCAAATGGACGCTGCATCCTTAGCTGCGCTGGAGGGGTTTCTCCTCGAACTCGAATCTGCTGGTGTGGTCCCAGAGAGCTTGCCTTATGACTCGCTCAGCGAGATCGCGTTGCCTCCAGCAAATCCACCTGCAACAAAGAGCATCGACGAAATCGATGAGTTGGCACTGAAGCAAAGTCAACGAGAGGCCCAGCACTTGCTTGCTGCTCAACGGCGACAACGATATGCCAACAAAGTTAAATCTGAAAGAGCGAAACTCAAGCAGCAAGAGCACGAATTGTCAGCTCAGCTAAGCCGACTCCAGGAAGCTCGCTCAAAACTAGAAGCAAACATGAAGACGGCTGACTATTTGGCCTTAAGTGCGTGGAAAGCTGTCGCAATGCGGCAAAGAGAGAGACTACTCGAAGCGGAGGAGCAGCGGCGAAAGTTGAAGGTCGTTGTGGCTCACCAAGCGAAGTTGATCCGAGAGATGAAAGACTTGTTGCTGCTCAAGCCCGTGCCACGCAGCTCAGTCAACGAGCAGGCTGGGGCGTATTCGTCAGCACCGTTCAAGACGTTCGCGCATGAACTCGATGCACTTTACGCCATGACCGACCAGGTCTGCAGTCAACTCAAATTCAAGTTCTCGTCGGCACCGCTGCAGTTCGGTTTGACGCGCGAGTGGAACCACGCCATGACGTTCCTTGAGAGCGCGGACGCCACGACGATTCCATTTGACCTTGAACTCGCCAGCAACGCGATGACATCGGTGATGCTGCGCGGCTCAAAAGTAGACTGCTACGAAATCGATGAGTCGGAACACAGTACCAACACCGCGGCCACCAAGAACTGCTTCGACTATTCGCAAGAGTTGGGGGACAGTGCGGTCGTGACGATGCACACTGTAGTGAGGAGATACGTCGAGGCGGATCGGGTCGTGTTCGTGTGGCGCGCACTCACCGAAGGTCAGGGCGACTTCGAGGGTCTGTACACGGATGAAACCGCGTGGTATGTGCTCCGTCCGTCGACCAAAGAGGTCAACAGCCCCATGATCGTGGAGGCCTTTACCCGACTCGTGCCCGTTGGCTTCGAGCTGTCAGGAAGTGATGCGCGTGGGAATCGGTTCGTGGAGATATTGGCGAGGGCGGACGAGGAAGACGTCGACGACATGACTCGCACGCTCGAATGTATGCTGCTTGGGCAAGCCAACAACAACTATCCGTAGTGACTTGTAATAATTGACATGCTGCGCTTGACTCACCTCGCCAAGACGCTGTGCTGCATGCTGGCCTTTCCTACGTTCGCCTCCGTGCATGCGTGTGTGCTGTACACAAGGGCATCCATCGGCAGAGACCGACCGACGAGAGACCTCCATGCGCGCGCACGAGGAGCAGATGGATGCAGCGTCGCTGGCGGCGTTGACGGAGTTCCTACGCGAGTGCGAAACGCCCCTGGAGGTGCAGAGCCAAGTGGCTGCCGGCACCGTCGGTGCGGCTGATAACGGCGACCTAGGGCATCACCCCGCGTTAGCGGAGACCGTGGTCGCCTCGTCGCACAGAGATGACGACCACGAAGGTGATGGAGCTGGAGCCAACGACGAGGAGCTCGAACACTCGCGCGTGGGTCCGAGTGCAGCCGAGAGACGCCGCAAGATCAAGAACGCGCAGGCCGCCAAACGCCGACTGCGGTACCTCAAGAAGCTCAAGGCCGAGCGCAAGACGCTCAAGAAACAGGAGGTGGAGCTCTCCGCGCAGCTGAAGGAGCTGCAGCAGGCCCACGTGAAGGAGAGGACGGCGAGAAATAAGAAGATGCTGGCGCTCAGCGCGTGGAGAACGACTGCTTCGCGGCAGAAGGAGAGGCGACTTGAATCCGAGGAGAAGCAGCGTCAACTCAAGATGGCTGTCGTCAATCAGTCCGCGCTGATCCACCGGATGAACCATTTAGTGCAGCAGCAGCGCCTGCTGAACAGCTCCGAGTCGTATGAGGAGCAGGCGGTAAGCAGGGAGCGCAAGGGCAAGGCGCTGCTGAAGACATTCGTGCGTGAGATGGATTCGCTGTACGCGAAGACCGACGATGTGATCGGTAAGGTGGACTTTGGCATGTCCCCGCCTCTGACGTACGAGCTGACTCGGAAGTGGAGTAAGGACAAGAGCTTCCTCGAGAGTGCGGATGCTACGATAATACCGTTCAGCTTCGAGCAAACGTGTCGCGCGGTGTCGTTGATGATACTTGCTCCGAGCTATAACGATGAACTTGAGGATCCTGATAATACGGCCATCAGAACGTATCGATTGAACTTTTCACGTGAGCTAGGCAACAGCGCGATGTTGGTGGTGTATAACGCGGTGAAGAGATACGTCGAGAAAGACCGTGCGGTGTTCGTGTGGCGAACTCTTGCGGAAGGTCAAGGCGAGTTCGATGGGCTGCACACGGTCGAGACAGCGTGGTTTGTGGTTCGTCCACTAGCCGCAACCGAAGAAATTGGAGCGCACAAACCCAGAGGCAGTGCAATGATTTTGGAGAGCTATACACGCTTGGTGCCTGTTGGGTTTGGAAGACCGTCCGATAATGATGCCCGCGCGAACAAGTTCATCAAAATTCTTGCGAAGGCTGACGAAGCAGACGTCAACGACATGAAGCAAATGCTGGGGAAGCTTTTGCTCGACGAAACGCGGGGGAATTCAGGTAAACCCTCTGGTCAAAGGATAGGAAAATGATTCTGCTAGGTTCTATGCTGCCACAGTCAATGTTGAAGTTCCCGTCAACAAGGCCGTCGTCCCAGCTACAGTAAACGCAGGCGATGATTTGATTCTTCGTAGAGAACCCACGTTTAAGGCTATGAATAATGGACCCGGACGAAGAAGAAGAACTCGAAGAACTATCTCTTTTCGGCAACCTCACGTCATCTTGGAGACCCCAACGCCCATGTCTTAGACGCGATGGTATATAGATAACGTGCGTGCTGGTGGCACCTGTAATGGTGTCATGCGATCGCCGCACATGATGCACTCGCTACTCACGCCAGCAAACGCTGGCCCGCCGAGTAAACAGCCCAACTTTGTGCACCGTGTCGCAAAAATCGAGAAAAGCGCAAAAGTCTGTCCTCTGCGCTAGGCAGCGTTAACCAGTAGGCACGTGACTTCCGAATTTGGCCGCTGTACGCAAGATGGTGATCTTGGTGGACCAAGCTTCACTGGACGCAGCTTCCATGGCGGCGATGGCGGAGTTTCTGCGAGAGTGCGAGTTTTTCATCGATGATCTCGAGGGAGATAGCAGTACATCGACATGGACCTCCGCAGCGAACCGTAACAAGATCAAGGTTCACCGCCGCAGAGACCGTTATCGTGAGAAGATGAAAAACGAAAGGCAAATCCTGCAGCAAGAAGAACGTAAATTATCGAGGAAGCTGAGACAACTCCAGGATGCCCACGCGAAAGCAAAACGGCACGAGAAAGAATCGTATACGATGGCTTTGAGCGTGTCACGATCAACAGCAATTCGACAAAGAGAACTCCGGGCAGAAGCGGAAGAACGGCAACAACGCCTGAAGCTGGCAGTGCTCCGTCAACAAGAAGTCATTCGTGGGATGAGTGCACTGCTACAACAATGTCGAGGCAGCAGTCCAACGGAGGCTCCAACCTTGCACGACGACCCGGTACTTGCGAAATCAGTAAACGGCGCGTCGCTATACAAAATATTCTTGGGCGAACTAGACTCATTGTACGCGCAAACCAGCGCTATTTTTGAAAGCGAGATACCCAAGGTGGTGCGCGGAGACGTACGCAACAAAGCGGAATTGGAAGCATGATGGAGATAGCCTCAAGCGGGTGGATGCGACCGAGATCACTTTTGACGTGAAGCAACTTTCGCTGGCCATGTCATCGATTTTTCTGTCAGGCACAGACGGAATCCGCTACGACGGCGAGATTGACGATCCCGCCAAAACTACAGCTATGACGTATCGTTTGAAACACACGCTGGAGTCCGGCGAGAGCGCAACATTAATTATCTACACGGTGGTGAGAAGATACATTGAAGAGGATCGTATAGTATTCGTCTGGCGATCGCTCAGTGAAGGACAGGGTGAGTTTGAAGGCTTGTATGCGGACAAGCACGCGTGGCAAGTGATTCGTCCATCCGTTCAGGGGCGTGATGGACGAATCACTCAGAATCCTGTTAGTGTCTTAGAGAGCTACGCTCGTTTGAAGTACATCCGGCTAAACGGCAAGGCGGTTACCTCGCGTGGACAGCGATTTGTGAAGATACTGACAATGGCGGACAAGGAGGATCTGGACGACGCCACTCGAGCATTGTTGCGACGGCTTGTGGGTGATCCTATCGCGTCTTGCTCTGAGGAGGAGGAGATTATCCGATAGTGCTCAGCTCTGATAGTTATTTCGACACGAGCAGCATGAGCGCATTCTCCTTCAACGCGAGCACAACAGGATTAACGAATCGCTATTTGCCGAACCCTCTGCAACACATGTACATGTAGTTGATCCTGGCAATCGTTTACCCCACATAAATTCTCAAAAGATGACTGGTCCACCAGGGGACCAGCTTTGACTGTAAATGCACGAAGTGCTGTGACACCGATGGGATACGCCGACTAAACATGCAGAAGACTCAACAGTCCAGCATTGAACTTACAGATGTTGGTTTTGCTGGGGAAGCGAAAGCGGGCACTGCAGGTTTTCGATCAGGGTTTTTACCGTATGGCATGCTGGTACTTCAATCTTTTCGTGGGGCCCTCGATGCAGCTGGAACCAGGCAACGGAAAAAAGAGTTGCGGAATTGCAATAGATGTACCGGTACTATTATAATATATAGATCATTGGTTCACACATAATCAAACAAAATTATGAATTGAGGTAGTTATCGCAATACGGTTTTGTCCAAGAGGACGCAGCCCGGTTTCGTTTCACTCTCCGCGTATTTCACTCTGTACTTCATCAACGTGATGTCGGTGGTGTATATTATGTTTGAGTGTATTAATACCTCCCTGCTTTGTACTGCATGCAGCGGTGTCGACCTGAAAACACACGGAGGTAATTTTACAAAGATTTGCTGCTTTTGACTGGGAATAATGGGAGATCTCTTCCTACAACCTGAGCGCCAGAGAGAGCGTAACAAAAGCAATATAAAACCAACGCTCTGCGTATCAACTTAGTTGTTCGTATTGCATCACTTTATTCGCGTGTGAACTACTTCATTTCTGCCAACGCGTTAGTCCTCACTGACCTGCATTCGTCAACTGATTTCGATTCGCCGCAGCGCCAGGTGTATGTAATTTGGGTGCACATTGTCTTTCGTACTCACCCAGCAAAACCTCCATATAAAAATCTCGTTCAATTGTTCATGGTTTCCAGTGTGCTATCGTGACAGAGTTTCAGCAAACGGCGATCTTCAAGCAAGTGCATCCTCAGGGTTTTTTGTCCAAGCTGCTTCTCGCAATTTATTTAAACCGGTGGACCGCACAAACTAAACTTATTGCTATATTTGGTAAAAAGAACGAATTTTAGTTTTACTCACGACTAATAGTGGAGATGCTTTTATTAATAATTCTACATGGGTACTTTTCATACCCAATCAGCTTTCAAAATTCAATTCAAAATCCATCGAACTGCGGGCCCGCGAACCAGTTAAAGTTTGTGGGGCTGGTAAACCAGCAAGCTGGCCTCCCAGGATTACGCTTAAAATGAGGACTCGAGGACTCAACACTGGTTCATGTTCTCTTTGTCGATGATCCCTAGCGTACAATAAACATCCATGAACTGCTGGAGTTTTTAAACTGACGTTTAAACGCACGCAGGATGTTACTACGACTACAAGTGCGATTGTTGGAGGAGGCGAGTGTCCATGTCGTCAATTTCCGCGTCCACGTTATCTCAAAGCAACCTTCAGTGAAGGCTTCACATCATGCAAAATCCGCCCGTGGGTAAGCCGGGGCAGCGATATCCGGTGTGGGGAGGGTTGGTGCATAGGTTACCACAGTCACATTCGCGCGAAAGATGGCAGGCAACGACGGAATGGACAGCGCCTTCGTGGTGGCGACGGAGGAGTTTCTGCTTGAATACGAAGAGTCTATCGGGCTGTCGGACGTTCAGCCGCACGGCCCGTTGATAAGGGTTCGAGGCAAAAGCGCACCGCCATCTCGAGCATGCCGGACCCCAACGGATAGGAGTAGAGTCAAGGCCGCTGACAGGCGTGAACGCTATCGCAAGAAGCTCCAAAACGAGAGGGAGACGCTGAAGCAGCAGGAGCAAGAGCTCTCGATCGAGCTCACCAGCCTGCAGGAGGCTCATGCAAAAGCCAAAGAAGAGCAGAAGAAGGCAAACACATTGGCGTTGAGTGCGTGGCGGGTGACAGCTGCAAGGCAGAAAGAAAAGCGACAGGAAACGGAGGAGCGACAACGACAGCTCAAGGCTATTATAGCTGATCGGGCCCAGCTGATCCGCCAAATGAACGCCTTGCTGCTGCAGCCAGTGATGGACAAGCCGTTGAAAAGCCTGAATGCAGTTGACGAGGCTAATAGCGCCTTACTGTTCAAGAATTCCATCGGCGAGCTCGATTCGCTGCACGCGAGGACCGCCGACGTCATGGCCGGCGTGGAATTTAAGCACTGGTCTCCTGAGGAGTTCGCGTTGACGCGGTCGTGGAACCAAAGCAAGACTCTGCTGGAGGGTGGGGACGCGACGGTCTTGCCATTCGCCTTCGAGCAGACCTGGCTTGCAATCTCAGTGTTGCTGCTATCGGACACGAGCGGAAGCCTTTACACCGGCGAGATCGACGACCCGGAGAACACTACAGCCATGACGTACAACCTGCCTGGTATGTCTTTCATCGTCTACAGCGTTGTCCGGCGCTACGTCGAGGACGAGCGCGTCGTGTTCGTGTGGCGCGTCCTCACCGAAGGGCAGGGCGAGTTCGACAGCTTGTACGCAAACGAGCACTCGTGGCTCGTGCTGCGGCCGTCGACGGACGAGGCTGGTCGTCCGACGACCACCTTGGAGAGCTACACACGGCTGCAACCCTCCGGACTGGACGGGCAAGTGTGCAGCGGTTCGCGCGGAGACCGATTCATCGAGTCGCTGGCTCAGGCCGACGAGGACGGCATGAAGGATGTCCATCAAGCGCTGTGGCGGCTGCTGGTGGACGACCCCGATCATGACCTCGACGTGCTCGAGCAGAAACTGTAGGTAGATAACCTTAGATGAACGACCACGCCTTGGTGCACATGCACTACATGTATATAGCGCGAGATATCATACCGGCGGGCAACGCCGACACCTTGACAGCGTGTCCCATTGCTCAGCGCTCAGGCGACTCAACATCCGCGTCGATCCCTTCAGAACATAAACCAGGAGCAATAGAAGAGGAAGAAGACGCCGCGCGCGATGGAAGACAAGCAGCAGATGGACGCCACGCTGGCGGCGGTGACGCAGTTCCTGAGCGAGTACGAGGCGCCCGCCGCCGTGGACGCGGCGCCGATCCCCGCGGTGGACGATCTGCTGCTCGCGAGCCAACTGCTCGTAACGGAGACCGAGGCGTCCCTCGCTCAGAGCTCCGTGGACGCTCAGGCTGAAACGCTTGCGGCGGACGAGAACGCGTCGGACAGCGACCGCAACGCGGCGCCGCAGAGCTCACGGGCCAAGGCCGAGAGGCGGCGCAAGATCACCAACGCGCAGGCGGCCAGGCGCCGCGTCAAGTACCTCAAGCGCGTAAAGGACAAGCGCGAGACGTTGAAGCGCCAGGTGCGCGAGCTCTCGGACGAGCTGGAGCGCCGGAAGCAGGACCAGCAGCGGGCCAAGGAGGAGGCCGAGCGGGCCGACGCGCTCGCGCTCAGCGTGTGGCGGGCCACGTGCGTCCGCCAGAAGGAGCGCCGACTCGAGTCCGAGGAGCAGCAGCGGCGCCTCAAGGCCGCGGTGATCAGCCGAGCCAAGCTCGTTCACCAGATGCACTCACTACTGCAGCACCGCATGGCCAGCAGCCAGCTCGAGAGTCTGCTGTCGCTCGAAGGTCCGTCCTCGGGCTGGGAGAAGAAGGGCACGGCGCTCTTCAAGACGTTCGTGCACGAGCTGGACGCCATCTATGCGCAGACCGACGAGGTGATCGAGAACTCGGACCTGAAATTCTCGTCCTCGCTCATGTACAAGCGCACGTGGAAGTGGAATCAGTGCATGACGTTCCTCGAGAGCGCGGACGCCACAGTCATCCCGTTCGGCTTCGAGCAAGCCCGACATGCCGTGTCGTTCGCGATGCTGTCGGACCCGAGAGAAAACCCGCACAGCGAGGGCATCGAAGACCCGGAGAACACGACGGCCTCGACGTACCGCCTGAATTACTCGTGGGAATCGGGTGACAGCGTCACCTTCGTGGTGTATTGTGCGATCAGGAGATATGTGGAGGCAGACCGTGTGGTGTTTGTGTGGCGTGCTCGAAGTGAAGGCCAAGGCGAGTTCGACGGCTTGGCCATGGATGAAACTGTGTGGGTGGTCGTCCGTCCCTCAGACGCCCACACGGAGGATAACCCCGCGACGGTCTTGGAGATCTACACGCGGTTAGTGCCGACTGGGTTTGGCGGGCCATCAGTGCCGCCTCGGTTTGTCAAGATATTCATGCGTTCGGACGAGGAGGACATCACGTATTTGATGCGGTTGCTCGAGAGGTTGTTGATCCACCAAACGACTCCCAACAGCCGATCAGTGCCTGTGTAGGCTTGATGTTGAACGCTGTCGTTGAGTAGCGACAGCTAGGTATGTACTCCGCGAGTTGAGTATGGATTTAAGTGTTTGCATCTCTTGCATTTTAGTACAGTTTGCACGCGTCGAGCATCGCTACAACGCGTACCCAAACAACAAGCCTCGACTCACAGTAAATACTTCAGAACAAAGGCAACACCTTTTATATTGATTCGCAGCGAACGACACGACTTTAGTCTTCCATCGGCGTCGGCTGTTCAACCCCGTTCTTAATCTTGGGCTTGAAGATAATATTCAACGACAACGCCATATCCCCGACGAAAACTGCGTCTGTGATCGTGAGGCTCTCTCCGTCCTTTACGAGCTCACGCAGCGGCTTCGATAAGTTGACGCTGGTGGCAGTGCGCAACGCTGGCGGGCCCTGCATGAACAGGTTCGCGCTTCCTGAGCTGATTGAGGGCTTCAGCAGCCGGAAATCGTCACCGCAGAGCTGGTCGATCAGCTTCTGCAGCGTCGTAGCGTCCGGGTCCACATGCAGCGTCTTCTGCTGCGAGGAGCACACAACGCAGTCGGTCTTGCGGTCGTACTGGAACGTGTGCGAGTAGCAGCCCGTGGCGCCCATGTGCATGTGGTAGTTGTTCATCAACCGACTGCAGTAACTCATGGCTTTGAGCGCCTCGTTGACGCACATGGCCGACACCACGGCGTTGGTCGACGCCACCGCCGGGATAATGTTCTTCACCACGCCAAGCGTGAGACTGTACGTGACCCCGGCAATGCCGAACTGCTCAGCGCGCTCCTTGGCGGCCTGATAGACCCACTGCATGTGCTCGGGCGAGTCCTTGTCCAGCTTCTTCTCCGGGAACTCGCGCGGCCACAGCACGATGAAGGCGTAGGCGACGCAGTGCGCGGGCTGGCGCGGCGTCTCGGCGATGGTGCACATGGGGAAGCTCTTCTGCGGCGGGAAGGTCTCGAGCGAGCATTCGAAGCAGCTCGTGATGCGGGGGATGATGACGCGCGCCTGGCCGCGCAGGCCCTCAGTGCCCCCGTCGATGAGCGGGATGATGGTGGCCGGGTCCACGTCGCCGTCCTCGTCCACGTCGGCCAGCGAGACCACGAGCGAGTTGAGGTAGCGGCGCGCCTCGATGTTGTCGAGCCCCGAGAGGATGACGTGGAACTGGCGGTAGAAGTCGGCGTCCATGTCCTGCACCTTCTTGAAGTGCGGCGTGATGTCGCCGCCCATGCGCGCGCGCACGAAGGCGGCGGCGCACTCGGCCTTGGACTTGCCCACGTCGGCGGCGCGGAACAGGAACTGCCGGTTCAGGTTGGACACGTCGATCGTGTCCATGTCCAGGATGTCCACCCGGCGGAAGCCCGAGAGCACGCAGTCCTTGAGCAGCTCGCAGCCCAGGCCCCCGGCGCCGATGATGAGCACGCGGCACTCGCTCTGCAGGAAGGCCAGCGTGTCCTGCGCGGCCTGCGGGTCGAACTCGCCCAGCGGCACAATAGACGTCTCGCTCGGGAAGGCCGTGCGGCGGCCCAGCAGGCGCAGCAGGTCCCAGTGGCGCTGCTCGCCGCGCACCGAGTGCAGCGGCGCGAGCTTCATGGCGGAGGAGGGCGGGGACGACGGGGAGGGCGCAGCGTGGCTCAGCTTGGGCTTCTTGTGCGCGAGGGAGCGAGGAGACGCGGCCATAAACGTCGCTCCCGAGGGGGAAGCGGCTACAGCAGCAGGCGACGGCGGCGACGAGCTCCGGGAGCTGCGGAACGTTCGACCGATAGTGAAGTGGGCGAAAATGCGGGTATCTTGACCTGATGGGTGGTGTGTGACACATTATCAAAGTGGAGTGGTGCACATCGATAATCACAGTATCGGGTTTGGGAGGGTGGAGCGCGAAACGACACAAGGGAGGGCAGTTGAAGTTGCAGTGTAGTTGGCGAGTATGGTGGCCACGGCTGCGGCACGGCCCAAGCCGCACATGCTGGGAGGCAGCAACAACCTCGTGAGCGAGCGGAATCGCCGCGATAAGGCGGAGGCGGCGCTGCAGACGGCGAGGCTGAACCTGTGCACGCTGGCGCAGGACCTGACGCCGCAGGTGCAGCGGCTCGCGCAGCAGGTGGAGGTGCGTGGGTTCGAGCGAGCGCTAGGCTGTTGTGTGGGCACTGAGTGCGAAGGAGGGGTGTTGGTGGTGGGGCAGGCGCTGCAGGTGGAGAAGCGCCACCGACTGCAGCTGGACGAGGCGTCGCAGGAGCTGCTGGAGGGCCTGCAGGGCCAGATCGACGACGTGGAGGCCAGGCAGCAGCAGTGCTGCGTCGTGGACTGCAGGATCGAAAACGCGGTGAAGCATGTTGACGAGCAGGCCACGGCGGATCGATATGTACGGGGTTGAAACGTGTTGGAAATGGTGGATTCACTTCTGCTGACAGATTACGTGAGCGGTGACAGGAGCTGCGGATGCTGATCAGCAAGTTGCAAGAAGTGCAGGATAAACACGCAGTGGAGATTCGACTACTGCATCAGGAGGTGGGGGTCGCCGCTGCTGGTCATTATTGCTAGTCGGTGATGTGGAGAGCATTGACTGAGGATCTTGTGGTTAGCTCGTGGCGTCGAAGGAGTTTATGGCGCAGAGGATGAACGCCATCGAGGACGCTGTGGCTAGCGTCAGAAGTGAGATCGCACGTGGGAGCGAGCAGCAGCGCAATACTATGCAGAGTCATGCCAGCAAAATCGACGAAATGTATGACAAGCTGTTCGCGCTGGACAAGGAGCTGCTCAAGTTGAAATTGTCGCTGCCAGCGTCGGTGAAGGCGCAGATCCCCACTTCCTTTACAGATCAGCGCTCTGGTTCTGGGACAACAGCTACCGCGAATCGAGTGGAGGTGACACAGGGTGGAGAGTTGGGTGTCGCCCTCAAAGTCCACGAGCTAGCAGCGGATATCGAGGCAATATAAGGCGGTACCCAACAGTATGCGTTGCAAACCAATCTGAACTCACAGTTTGTGCGCGCTTCCAGGAAAGCAGATTCGTTAGCGTACCGCTCGGCCGACAGGAAGCAGTTCGACGCACTGACAAACCGAATGCGTGAGGCAGCAAAGAGCCACCACGCACTGAAGAAAGAAGTCGCGACCCGGTTGCAAGACAGGCAGGTTTGCTGCGACCAGGTACGGGAGTGACTCCAGGCCATTGACCTATCGATTCACCTGATGTTGTTCAACGTCTTAATGCCTTGATGCATGCTGCAGATGGTCACCAAAACCCCCAGCGAGTTGTCAAAACGCCTGCAGAAGGCACAAACTGTATAGGATGGCGAGATCGAGACGCTGAAGGCATCCGTGCTCACACTCGAGGCATTCTACAACGTACAGAAGCGTAGAGAGACTGCTGCAGCTTCCAGCAGCCATCACGGCTCGCATATGGATATGGAGCAGCAAAAGCTACTGGAATGTGTCAAAACCTACGAAAGGAGGCGAACAGTCTGAGAGAAGAACACAGCTCGCACCTTACGCGCATCGATGCGGACTTGCTCAGGTTGTTCGACTGGACTCGGGAGAAAGTTGCATCCGTTCGAGGCTTTTGAAGCGAGGGCGCTGCATTTGGACGCACATCATGTGCGGTGGACACGCAGGACAAGCTTGGCTGCAGCACCTGGTTGCTTCCGTCGCAGCGGGTGCTCGTAGGTTGCGGCGAATTGGCTCCGCCTAAATCCTCTGGAGGTGAGACATAGCGTCACAAGGCTCCACAGCTGAGCTCGTGGATGCCCACGAATTCAGGCGAAAGCGATTTGCAGCTTCGCCTCTCACACATGCATTACCACTTGCAATGTGACAGCGCCACAAGACGTGCCATCTTATCGAGAACTCGCGCCCGGATGGGGAACAGCAAAGGCTAATGGGTTGTTTTCGAACATGTAAAATGTTCTTTTGTGGCACAAGAAATGGCGCTCACTACACTGTCTTCGGTAATTAGTCAGACTGAGACTATTTTGTGTTTAGAGTTTTTCTGCTAGTTTACAGTAATTAGTCGTACTGAGATTAATAATTGGCTAAGACTATTTACGAACTCAAAAATAGCCTTAGGGCTCCAGCAATCTTGCAGAGTCGCGCCACAGACCACTGAGCCAAATCTGAATGAGTATCAGAAAACATCAAATTGTACTTTTCTTTACAAATGATCAAGCATCGGAATACTTGTCGTCAGCAGGCTCTCCTTCAAAGTGCGGGCGATGTTAGCTCAGGTAACACCAGACACGCAGCGTAAAACAGTTGTGGTTCTATAAGTGGTTGTACTTGGTCGGCACTTCGAGGATCACTAGCAGCAGAAACAGCGGCTATGGAATCAAAAGTGTAATGGGTGACTCAAACCTAGTCACACTGATTAGCAAGTTGCACCCTTTACCGCTCAGACTACTGACTATGGTAGTTATGAAGTTACCTTGATCAGACTATTTCCGAACTTCAAAAGTTTACTTTAACAACAAATAGTCTGACGTAAACTAATGTCGCACATAGAGGAACTGGCCGCGCCGCGTTTGTGAGGATCACGAAGACCCGCCACTACTACGATAAACGACAAACTGTCGGGGCTCATTAATCGTGAGCCAAGACGTATTTCGTGCGGTGCACAGGATCGAGTATTGTACGACTAATTGGAAGAGAACACGAGGGACGGAAAATAGTTTTTTTGCGCGCTTTGTAGAGTGCCACCAATTGATAAGTCATCTGTAATGCTAATAGTGCTAACTACAAAATTGAAGATGAAAAGAAGATTACTTAGTCTAAACGAAATATATCCATCTACCGATATCCTAAGCCTGATGTGGACGACGTATCGGACGCATTCTCCACTCCGCTGAGCGCCATATCCCAAACGGACTGCTCCTTGGTCTCCAATTCAAGCAATACCGGGGCGTTGACTGCAGAATAAGTCGCGTCCAGACAGCGAAGTCATGCAGGCCATGCCAGCACCAGTCAACGTTAGGTCGAAAATGCCGATGGCCAGCGCTCAGCTACCCACAGGTTCGTGGCCCGAACTGTTAACAGTCAACGCGGCTGTCCACGGTCGCATGGGCTATCGGCTGTCGTTCAGCAGTACTGATCTCTCTGCTACAAGGGAGTACCCCCAACTGGCGCTCGCGCTGTTCGTTACGCATTCGGACCATCCTGTCATTTCGGAATTCATATCCAAGTATCCAAGCCGTCCTGACCTCCATTCCACTCCACTGCAACCAAGTCATTCATGAAGCTTGCTGGGCTTATCGCGTCTTTGGGTCTGCTGAGCGTAGCTACTGCTGATTCGTGTACTACCCAGCCGTCGACTTTGACGCCCACTCCGACGACGGCGGTCGGGTCGCTGTCATCTTCATCGTCGGGCACCCCGACCACGATCCCCGGAAGCGAATCGACCTCTTCATCCTCGTCGGGTACCCCACCCATGTCAACCCCCACTGCGACGACCAAGTCGCTCTCATCTTCATCGTCGGGCACCCCAACCACGATTCCCGGAAGCGAGTCGTCCTCTTCATCCTCATCGGGTATCCCATCCGCGCCGACATCCACGTCATCTCCAGCCTCTTCGTCAGGAACAACCCCGACGATCGCTCCGTCCTCAACATCGGGCTCAAGTCAGCCACACTTCGCTCGCTTCTTCGACCAGGATCAATTCCACACTATATTTCCGGATGCTGTGTCGCTCTACAACTTCAACGGTCTTGTGAACGCCGCCAGTAAGTACACGGAGTTCGCCAACACGGGGAACAACGACAACGACAAACGCGAGTTGGCTGCGTTCCTTGCCCAGACTGCTCATGAGAGCGACAACTTCAAGGCGGCGGAGGAGTACGCATGGAAGACGTACAGTGTCCGGCAATACTGTAACAACAGCACCATTTCGTGCGCTCCTGGCCGTCGCTACCACGGCCGTGGTCCCATTCAGCTCTCGTGGAACTACAACTACTACCACGCTGGAAAAGCCCTCGGAATCGACCTCCTGAACAACCCGGACATCGTCGCGACGGATACCGATGTAACCTGGATGACTGCACTCTGGTACTGGATGACCCCGCAGGGGCAGGGTAGTCAAGCGATTCACGATGTCGTGACGGGCGAGAACGGTTTTGCTGAAGCTACGAAAATCATCAATGGTGCTCTTGAGTGCGGACCGAATGCTCCAAACAAAGCCAACGAGCAGAAGCGCATCGAGTACTACACCAAAATGTGCGCGGCGCTGGGTGTGCAACCCTTGGGTAGCTCCTCCTGGAACGCGTAGACACACTGTAGCGTTTGGGTGCAACCCTTGGGTAGCACCTCCTGCAACGCGTAAACACACTGTAGCGTTTGGGTTCGCATGCAGCCCTACATCTCGAATGAATTTGTCAATGAACTCGTGTCAGCTCCTATTTGCCATTAGTTTCATATCAAAACCTGCAGCTCTCAAACTGCACCATGCGCGCTCACTGCAGAGCCACAACTGTTTTACGCTGCGTGTCTGGTGTTACCTGAGCAAACATCGCCCGTACTTTGAAGGAGAGCCTGCTGACGACAAGTATTCCAATGATCATTCGTAAAGAAAGGTACAATTTGATGTTTTCTGATACTCATTCAGATTTGGCTCAGTGGTCTGTGGCGCGACTCTGCAAGATTGCTGGAGCCCTAAGGCTATTTTTGAGTTCGTAAATAGTCTTAGCCAATCATTAATCTCAGTAAGACTAATTGTTGTAAACTAGCAGAAAAACTATAAACACAAAATAGTCTCAGTCTGACCAATTACCGAAGACAGTGTAGTGAGCGCCATTTCTTGTGCCGCAAAGGAACATTTTGCTGTTCCCCATCCGGGCGCGAGTTCTCGGTAAGATGGCACGTCTTGTGGCGCTGTCACATTGCAAGTGGTAATGCATGTGTGAGAGGCGAAGCTGCAAATCGCTTTCGCCTGAATTCGTGGGCATCCACGAGCTCAGCTGTGGAGCCTTGTGACGCTATGTCTCACCTCCAGAGGATTTAGGCGGAGCCAATTCGCCGCAACCTACGAGCACCCGCTGCGACGGAAGCAACCAGGTGCTGCAGCCAAGCTTGTCCTGCGTGTCCACCGCACATGATGTGCGTCCAAATGCAGCGCCCTCGCTTCAAAAGCCTCGAACGGATGCAACTTTCTCCCGAGTCCAGTCGAACAACCTGAGCAAGTCCGCATCGATGCGCGTAAGGTGTGAGTTGTGTTCTTCTCTCCTCATCGCCTATCGAGGGCGGCGTGGTCGCGCCGCGTGGTTTGGATGGACTGGAGGCATGCTGCATGAGACTTTAGTGGGTGCTGGCACGTGAGCCCCCGACTGCATGTCTAAGGCGCGGTGCAGGAGCAGCCTTCCGTGGCCGAGTATCTGACTGCTTTTGCTCATTAATAAACTTTCCTCTTTCAACACATACCGGGTATTCGCGACAAAGCGAGCTTTGCGCTCGTCGAAGCGTTTAGTTTGTTGATCCCGGAAGTCGTCGACTGTCCGGAACTTCGTGTCTTCGGTGCGCGTGACAACTGAGAGTTTCCTGTCGTCGTTTGGTCAAGAACTACCGAGCAACGTCGACTAAGTACGAGGGCAAGGAACTTCGTTACTCCACTAAGTGCGGTACTACTAAGTTCGCATTAGGTTCGACTGGAGTGGACTTCAACTATTCCGGGCTACGCGGTGGACTCCGACGGTGATGTGGAGATGTCGCTGCCGCACCCTATCTTCGAGGCCATCAGGGCTCCCGAGCTTTCCAGCTGGGGCCATGCTGCTCTGATCGAGTGGCACCGTGAGTGCGAGCGCTACGCCCCACCACCGGCGAGACGTTTGAGAACGTCATTGCCACCGTCAAGGGCTCGGTAAGGCCAAAGACGTCGAAGAACATGGCTACTTACGTGCTGAAGAAGCTGGTGGCCTCGGTGACCGACGCTGACATCATGGGCGCTGTGGAAGCACGCTGTCACACGCTCAAAAGCGAGTTTGTACCGGATGTCACTTCTTTGTTCCGCGCGAACCTAAGGATGGACCTGACGATTGATGACTGTGACGCACGTATCTTTCGCTACTTTGAAGATTTCAATTGTATAATGGAGAACAATGGTCTTCAAGGTCTCATCGGTTCCCAGGATGAAAAAGGCCCCCAATACAAGAGCAGGATGAAGACTCGGTGCCGTCTTCTGGTCGACAACCTACAGCCTCCGGTCCTCAAGGCTCAAATCGGACGTCTCATCGAGCTAGAGCGGCGCAACTGCAAATCTGATGACGTCGCGCTTTCTGATCTGATTCTCGAGCATGCTAACGTGCAGCAACGATTCCACCGGATGTCGCAAGACCATGCCGGAAGAACCGATGCCAAGCTGGCGAAGACCCAACGGAACCCGCAAATGACCGGCAGAGCTAAGACTGGATCACCGACAACGACCCCTGCAACGTCGACGCCACCTAGCAACATGGGCAACGCCACCACTCGCATGCCGCGCCAACCGACGGGTGCCCCGTCGACAGATGGCTGCCCGGTCTGTAAGGGGCCGCACTGGCTCAAAGACTGTCCTATTGCCACCGAAGTCCAGCGTGAAGAAGCTCTCCGAAAGTACCGTGAGAGTAAAGCCCAGAAGCCTGCAGCCATGAGGTCCAAGGCCGCTAGGTACGCAGGAGCCACCAGATCCGTCCGTATTAATGGCCTGATCGAGATGCCATACTTGCCATACGCGGCGGCTGACCAGAGTGTGGTGCCCAAGAAACGCTGAATTCCCTCCGGGCAATGCAACCTACGCTCAAAGTACTGAAGCTCGCTGTTGCTGTGGAAGCTGTCATGGCGAATGGGCAGACGAAGATGTGCGACGAGGAAGTGCTGTTGGACTTAGAATTGGCTACAGTCGTAGGGTCGGTGGCACTACGGTCGGTGCCATGCTTGGTACTGGCTGACGACGGTGACGAATTCCTCCTGGGTCGCGAGATACTCAAGGGACTAGGTATCGACGTGGAGCAGCAACTATCTCAATTGGCTGGTTCGCCACTACTCGAGAACGAGGAGGACGAATTTCCAGTAGGCGACGCGATTCCTCTGCCAACGGATGGAACAGCGCCTAAAACTTCTCTTGATCAGCCGATCAAACATGCTATCACCAACGGTTTACCCGCTGAACACGTCGAAGCAGTCCGTGAATTGGTTGCTGCATTTCCGGATATTTGGCGCGACGGAGTTGGTCCTGATCCACCAGCTGATGTTGAACCTTTCCGCGTGACGGTGCGGCCAGACGCAGTGCCCTATCGCAGCCCTCCACGGAAGTATGCCTGTGCAAGCCCAATTCATCCGCGACTACGTGAAATCACTCGTTGGCAATGCCTTAGTGGTGCCAAACAATGCGTCGCGGTGGGCCTGTGTAGTTGTCCCGGTACGCAAGCCGGGCACGCAAGACACGTTCCGTCTAACTATTGACTACAGACCTATCAACAACGTCACCGTCCCGATTGCAGGTGGAATGCCTTCAACTGCGTCCCTACTCGACACGTTTGAGAATTTCAAGAACAAAAGGGTAGTTGGTAGAGTTGACTTCACTCAAGGCTTCTGGAAAATGCCTCACCACGAAGACAGTCGAGAAATGTTCTCATTCATTACTCCTGATGGTGTGTTCACGCCTACCATTGCCACAAGGTGGCATGGACTCAGCACTGCACTTCCAGAACCAAGTGCAAGCCAAGTTGGCGCCTTTAATTCCGCATTCGGCAATTGTTTGGGTCGACGACGTGCAGCTTTTCGTGCTGACAGTAGACGCGTTTTTGAAGACGCTCCGCACATTTTTTGAAATCGTGCATAAGGCCCGCTTCAAACTCAATATGGCGAAGTCATCGTTGATCGAGCTGGAAATCTTGTGGTGTGGCCGTTTGATCTCGGGCAAAGGTGTCCGTCACGACCCCACCCGCGTCAACACGCTTGCTAACTTGCCCCTACCAGCTACAGTGGCAGATCTAAAGTATTTTGTCTGTGTCACGAATTGGTTGTACGACTTGCTCCCGGACTACGGACGTATGATCGCTCCACTACAAGACAAACTGAATGCGGAACGCAATCGGATCGGCCATCGCAACCGGAACGCTCTGAATGTGGTCTGCAACGAACGAGCTGCCTACGATGCAGTGGTGGCTTTGGTAGCGATTCAGCACTCATGACGTTCCCCGATGCAAATGCTTACTTACTCCTCTGTACAGATGTTTCTGCCACCGGATATGGTATTATCGTGACTCAAATCCGAGACTGGGACGCAGCGTTGCCAGTCGACAAGCAACACCACGAGTTGATTATCTATAAGGGCGGAACTTTCAAACACTCGGAACGTAACTTGTCGGTTGTGGAAAAGGAAGCTTTTTCTATTGTCAAGGCCTGTCATGACCTTGAGTATTTGCTACTTCGGCCAAAGGGGTTTCGTTTGTTTTGTTCTGCGACCATGCCAACTTGGCGTACATTTTTGCTCCCGACGTCGAGCTGAAAAAAACATGTCCGAGACCGGTTGCAGCGTTGGGCTATGCGACTCTGCGGCCTTCACAACACCATCGAGCACATCCCGGGCGAGAAAAATGTCTGGGCCGACATAATTCTCGCTGGAACACGCGTGACACCGTGCAGATAGCAGCCGCACAGACTCGCGGTCATCAAGTTGCCCCTGTTTCCTCATTGTCGCGCCTCCGCCTTCTCGCTGACGAGAATTTTGTGTTTCCGTCTCGTGACGACATTAAAGTTACCCAAGAAGCCGCCTCGCGTGAACGTTCCCGGCTGACCAACTTTTCGGAAGAAGAGGATGGAGTGGTGACCATCGACCACCACATTTGGATCCCCACGGGAGCACATGATCTGCTCGCTCGAATTTTTGTGGTTTCTCACTGCGGTTCCCACGGACACCGTGGCCACGAACCGATGCTCCTGATACTGAAGGACCGTTTCCACATTTCAAGACTAGAGGACAAAGTGGCAAAATTTGTTCGCCAATGCTTATTGTGCAAACATTTCAAAGGGCCTCGTCAAATACCCCGCCCATACGGTCCGCTGCTAACTCCAGTCCGGAGGAACGATATTGTCCACTGGGACTTCTTGACGCTCGGCGAAGGCTTTTGCCATTCAGCGTGCCAGCTAGTTGTGAAAGATGGGCTATCCGAATTTTGCGAGCTTTGTCCTTGTGGCTCTCCAACCGCGTACATTGCTGCTGAAGCATTGACACTCTGGCACGCACGGTATGGGCTGCCGGAGACGCTGCTGTCCGAGCAAGGAACGCACTTTCGCAACGAGATGATGAAACACCTGTCTGCACGATTGAAAGTGGAGTTAAGTTTCACTCCTGTCTACTCTCCGTGGCTGAACGGGACAGTCCAGTGGCTGAACAAGGACGTGCTCCAGGTTTTCAAGCATTGTTGATGGAGTACGAATTGAATACCAGTGAATGACCTTATCTACTTCCCGCGGTGCAGGCGAATCTCAATCATACGCGAGTCCAATCGTTAGCAGGACGCGCACCAGTTGAAGTGTTTACAGGCCTTCCGGCTTCATCGGCTCTAGATGTGATCGTGGTGCCTGCTACCACCGAAAGGAACGAGCGCGTCGTCGACATGGACAACATTGCCGATTTCGTTGACCAGCTGCGAGTGTGACTCCACTCTATCCACAAAGAAGTGACTGATACCAAAGAGCGTCAAAGACTCCGCGATATCGCCGCGCATCATGGAATTGCGTCCAACTTTGACGTCAGCGATTTCGTGCTTTGGTCCAGAGTTGATCAACGCCTGCCCAACCATAAACTATTGGGGCATTGGGTTGGGCCGGTTAAGGTTGCCGCCGCACTGCCTCACTCGTTTGAGATTGAGCACCTAGTGACAGGGCGAAAGTACGGCGTCCATGCCTCCCGCTTGAAGTTTTACGCGGATGCAGAGCTGAACACAACCGCGGAACTACTAGAATTGGTATCGAGCCAAGGTATGTTACTTGGTGTCGACAAGTTCATCAACCACCGGTTTAACAGCGCATTGGACGGATGGGAACTCCTCGTGTCCTGGATAGGCCTGCAAGCAATCGAAAACTCATGGGAGCCCCTGACTACGCTTCTGCAAGATGTCCCAACCAAGGTCCATAATTATGTGTCTACGACCAACGAAGATGATGAACTACGCGACCAAGTTGACTAGCTTTACGACAATTATCGCCGTGACCAAGCTTTTTTGGGGGGGGGCAGTGTCGCCGATTACGGCCTCGGTCCAAGTTGTTCAAGCTGTGGTCACGTCGGATGCCAACATCCCGCGCTTCCTTGGCCAATGGCGGATTTGCACGCGCGCCTCGACGCCTATCGAGGGCGGCGTGATCGCGCCGCGTGGTTTGGATGGACTGGAGGCATGCTGCATGAGACTTTAGTGGGAGCTGGCGCGTGCGCCCCCGACTGCATGTCTAAGGCGCGGTGAAGGAGCAGCCTTCCGTGGCCGAATATCTGACTGCTTTTGCTCATTAATAAACTTTCCTCGTTCAACACCCCCCGGGTACTCGCGACAGCTGAACAAAATTAGGTGAATCGATAGGTCAATGACCAGGGGTCACTCCCGTACCTGGTCGCAGCAAACCCGCCTGTCTTGCAACCGGGTCGCCGCTTCTTGCTTCATTGAGTGGTGGCTCTTTGCTGCCCCACGCATTCGATTTGTCTGTGCATCGAACTGCTTCCTGTCGGCCGAGCGGTACGCTAACGAGTCTGCTTTCCAGCTGAGGTCGTGGATGCCCACGAATTCAGGCGAAAGCGATTTGCAGCTTCGCCTCTCACACATGCATTACCACTTGCAATGTGACAGCGCCACAAGACGTGCCATCTTATCGAGAACTCGCGCCCGGATGGGGAACAGCAAAGGCTAATGGGTTGTTTTCGAACATGTAAAATGTTCTTTTGCGGCACAACAAATGGCGCACTGTCTTCGGTAATTCTCCGAAGACAGTGTAGTGAGCGCCATTGGGGGGGGTAGACTCTCTTTGGGGTCGTATACGGTCTGATCGCGTGTTTGGGTCGTGCGGTTTACAACGCCAGGCCAAACCGGGAGTATTTTCGTGATATGAATTTACGTGATGCAATGTTCTCTGGAATTTATTTCAGAGCTAAGAGGTGGAGCAAGTGGACGTGCAAGTTTGCCAAGTCAAATACCCTTCAAACGAGCATATTGATATCGAGAGATTACTGCTTGGTGTTTTCCTGCTGGATATAATAACTTGCACAAAACCATAAATTGCCTGGATGTTACATGTGTCTCCACCTCAGCTAAGTGCGAAATCTATTAGCCAATAAACTCGTATCCTTGAAATCTATTAGCTAATCGCATTCATCGGATGTAGCACGAAGGTTGACCCATGCGATGCCGCTCCATGCGAGCAGATCGGCGGCTACGTGAAACGACACTTTTATCGTTGAGGCCGTGGATGTTCATTTGGTGAACTTGGGGGTAACGATGGCCAACGTAGGTAAGCAAAGGTGCTAAATTTTCAAAAATAAGAAATATCATGTAGAAGCTTCTTATTCATTTCTGATTATCGCTGTAACTAAGCCTGCCAGATACGAAGCTGTGCTGGCACGCACAGTAAACACCACGAGCACCACATATACTCATCCAAGTTGCCGTCCAAGCGGTCCCTCGTCATGCCGCGCATGTGTTTGATGTGGCGCATCATTCGGGTTTCCCAGAGTCCTTCAATAGTGTTTGTATGCGTACCCGTTACAGGGTCGACAAAATTCAGCGTGTGGTTCACCCAGCTGTGTGAGTAGTGCATTCCCGCCAATGATCGATTGTTTGCTAGTGTATGTTGTTTACCACCTCGTTCGCACACGTAAGTGGCAAACATATCTGACAAAATAAGAGTACTAAAAAAAGGCTAGAAAAAAATAAGATACAATCATCACAGTTGCACTTACCGCAGCTTAATAAATTTCTTAGTAAGCGGTAGGAGCGTTGCTTTAGTCCTTGTGTTGTACACAACGCGACCAAACCAACGCCCCGTACCACGTTCGACACCGCCGAAAAGTCAAACTCTTCATGGCGGCGGCCGCGATGATACTTTTGTTTTTTTTTGCGAGACTGGTCTCGTCAATTTCGACAACTTGGCCTTCTCCACCGATCTACATATATAATATAGCCATTACGGTTAGTGTTGCATTAAGTAAATATTTAAGTTGCGCGTAAGTTACCTTAAACTCAGTCCGTAGTAGCTCCTTGGAGCACGTCGAACGGCAGTAGGCGTACCAGTTGTGGACAGTACGCTCGGAGACGTCCGCCAACTCCCTGTCCTGACCGTGCGCAAGTCGCATGCACCAAGCCAGCAGCAAGCGCACGGTATTACATAGGTTTAGCTTAGTCTCGCTGAAAACCGAGTTGGTCAGCATGCCCAGGCTGACCTCTTTGCCTGTGGCATGCTGCGTACGGCGGCAGCAGCGCCAACGCTTGCGCTCGCAGCTGAGACGCATGGGCATGCTGCATAGTGGGCAGAACTTGATCTTGCCGATCAACCCCACCTCCTTGCACCACTCCACGCAATCAGTCTCCTCGCAGGTGACCTCCATCACCCTCTCGTTGCTCACGCGGTACTAATGCGCGGAGGCCATGACGGTGGGAGGCGGGGCTGGTGGAGGGGGGGGGACTGGTGCTTGGTGGTTGCATGGGGGCGAAAAGGCGAAAGCTATAGTGAGGCCCAGACTGTGAGGAGGACAGGGCTCGACGGGCGTGTATTTCCATTGCATAGTAAAATACAGTATAGCGCAAGATAGCTCTGTCCGCAAATTGGCACAAAAGCGCGCGTATCGTGCACTGGTGGTTGGCTTGGAGCGATCTCTGGATGTGTTGTGTGCGGACACATCGTATAGTGTTCATACACAATTTCAGTTCTCCCCGTTTACTACAGTTCCGATTTAGTTCTGGATATTCAAATTAGAAAAGCGGGCGTGTTGTTCAGGAGAGCCACGCTGAGTACTGCACCGCTATTGTGACCATGAACTCTGTACTCACCATTGGACTCTAATCGCCCTCCGCGGGTCTCTTCATCAACGACCTCCCGAGCCACCTGGTCATCGATTCGAGCGCCTAGATCCACGTCGCCATGTGCGAGGTCGCCAAGAACGGCGGCATCTACGTGAGCGCGTCGTTCGTGACGACGCTGCTCACATGGTACGCGGTCCCTAAGGCCAAGGGTGCCACCTGGTACTTCGACAAGTTCACGCCGCGCATCGGCGTGCTCACGCTCATGGCGCTGCTCTTCGCGATCATCGTGCTGTTCGCCTCGCAGAGCACGCGCATCTCGTCCAACCTGGGTTATCTACGCTGCTGTGCCGCTGTTCATCTATTTCATGTTCATGTTCGTTGTCTCCTTCCTGATGGGCTGGTGGCTCGGGGCCACGTACGAGCAAGCCGTGACGCTTTCGTTCAAGGCTGCCAGCAACAACTTCGAACTGGCGCTGGCGGTGGCCATTGCGTCGTTCGGACTCAAGTCGGACCCAGCGCAGATGAGTGTTGTGGGTGCGTTCATCGAGATCCCCACGATGCTAGCGCTCGTGTACCTGGCGTTTTGGTTCTAGCCGGAGTCTATTCGATACAGTCAAGTGTTCGGACCTCCTGCACGCGAAGCTCTCCAATGCGTTGAAGCATCAGCCACAGCGGTGAGAGTAGGTCTTGTCCTGTGTGCTTTTTGCCGCAAAGGTGAAAGTGAGCTAGTTCCCGTTGGATGGGAGATAAGCATGTGCCCGTTAGCTCCGCGTGCTATCGTTGCACCAAACTAACTTCAATACGACAGGACTGAGCTTGAGCTAAGTAATGTGTAATATTATAGTACATATTGTATGCAATATTGTAGGTATTCTGGTTGTTGCTCGTGTGAGTGTGTTTCGTGACCATCATTGTGTTGGATGTGTATGGAGTTAGAAGCAACATTCAGTTTTGGTGTGAAATGATTGCAACGGTATAATGCAGATATAAATCTGTTGTGGTGCTATCATTTCAAAATGGGGAGGGGTTTTGGGATCGCTCCAACAACTCTGGATTAAAATCCAGAGAACAGCCGTAACCACAGGAGAACAAGAATCTTACATAACAGGTTAGACAGGCACCTTGCCAGAATGGAACAGTTGATCAGTGATGAAAATAACAGGTTAGACAGACACCTTGTGAGAATGGAAGAGTTGGACAGTGATGATGATACATGTAGGTGGGTAGGAGCTGGAGAGAGGCAACAGGAAAACAGTGCAAGAATAACAGGTGATAAATACCACCGTTTTTTATTTTTCGTTTTATTTTCCGCGGTCGCGCCCAGGGTGATCCCTAAAAAGAAAATTAGCCCCGAGTTGCGGCAACGCCTTCTCCGCAATCTGATGACCGCAAATATCGCGCGGCAGTGTGCAAAAGAATGCAGTTGTGTGGTATGAACGCTACATGACTGATGAAAATACAAACAAATTGTGGAGTGCAATTAAGTTCGAGATGATGATGATGGAGTTTATGGAACACAACTTTGAGGAGAAAATGAGGAACAGGTTGCTCACAATTAAGCGGACTGGTGGCTACACCGCCTACGCAGGCAAATTTTGAGGGCTGTACCGAATTGTTCGCGTTGATCCACTGACTGCAATTGATTTGTTCGTTAATGGACTGTCGGACACGCAAATGAAGCGTGAAATTCAGCGAAAAAGCCTCGAGATTTAAATGAAACCATCCAAGTTGGATTTCTCGAGTGGGAACTGAGAGAAAAACCCACGGGGAATAACAAACTGACTGAAAACAAGTCTAAGGGCAAGGTTTGGAGAAATAGTGCCGCGAGTTCGAACCAGCCGCGCAATCTACCTCCAGCAGCTCGTAAGTCATGGAATATATATAGACCAATCGGGAAATGCTAACACCAAGACTACCAGCAACTGTAGTTTTTGCGGTCGTGGACCTCACCGAGTCGAAGACTGCTGGTTCAAATACCCCGACAAGCGTCCCTCAAAAGCGAACAAGAAGGTCAACTCAATGTTCGCGCGCATGACAGTCGCTGAGAATCAATCGAGTGATGAAAACAATCGTTTAAACGGGTAAACGCACTCAATATTGAGTGACTGAGGGGGCATGCCCGCAAGGTCATCAGACTAAAGGGTGAAAATGATGGCTGCACGGAAGAAAATGAAGAAGTGAGTGCAGTTAGAGACGTGCATATTGGCGGGGCTCTGACCGTCAGCCGCTGTCAATCCCTTTCATAGATGACAAAACGTTTCAGCAGATTTAGGAGGAAGATCAATTTACAAACAATACAGTTCTGATTTTACCTTAACTAAGGTACTTGGAGTCTCTATTTAACTTATATTATACTTGTGTACTCAAGTTATTACTAATACCTACTCTTCCTCATACACGTAGCGCAACGTGCAAGCTAAAGTAGTGAGTCAAGTTAGACTCACTACACCTGGTAGCACTTTGTAGTTCGTCCAACGACCGACCGCTTGACGTTCGTACAAGGTGTAGGAACGCGGAGCCGAGAACCACATGAGCACGGAGGTGCCCATGGAGAGCTCCAACACGCCTGCAACGCATGTTGCACTCGCTGACTGCCCCCACCTGTCTGACCCAGAGTGAGAAGCCCATCAACGAATGTCAACAGTCATTGGAGAAGCGGCGATAGCTACGATGCTGCGTACGCTATCGCCGACGGAGCAACATGGTATTGCTCTAGGGTTCATCATGAAGAAGCAGCGTGATGCTGCTTCCTCAGTGACGGCGTCGTCAGGGACGACACCGCGTGCTCTATCGTTGAAATTGAGCGTAAGCAATTACGTGGGAAGCGAGAACGAGCCTCTCCTCCGGTGGCTTGTCGAACTAGCCTGCGGCAGGCTAAACGCCACGCGAACGTGCCCCGGCCGCAACCGCGCCCGATAGTGAGGACGGGAGGTCCGGAACCAATGGACCTCTCGAACGCAACGGCTGCTGCATACCAGCAGCAAGGAGGCAATGTGCGATGCTTCTGTTGCGGAAGGATTGGTCACTTTGCACGGGAGTGCACAGCTCCCATGCACCCTGGAGGTAGCTGTCGTGGTGATGCTAGGCATCGCCGCGGACCAACCAAAAAACGCGAACATCCAGTAGGCGCGGGGAGCCCTACTGGTAATGCAGTCACGCGTGCCGACATCGGGCACGCGACACTGAGGACTACAGCCCCCAGTGAGACCAGCTCTCGCTGCAAGAAACAAGATCACAGGCCGAACCTAGTCATCTTGAAGGTTTACTCGAAGAGAGCGAGTGACTCTCTTCGAGCCTTGGTAGATTCAGGCGCGTCGAATAACTTTGTTCGACTACGGAACCTACCGCGTCTTGACTTCGAGGAGGTACATGTACCTCGAAGTCTTCTGGAAGTGCGACTGGCAACAGGTGCCATCGTGAAGACCGAGAAGCGTGTCGTGAACGTGCGTTTCTCGTACAAACAACGAGTGTTTGTCGAACACTTCATCGTCTGGGACCTGGACGATACGTACGACGTGGTAATGGGCATGCCGTGGCATACACGGCATGATCCGATAATAGACTGGAAGAAGCGCACGCTCGTGCGCTCCGGTCGCGACAGTGGAACAGAGAGCGATGGTCCTGTTACCGCAGCGCACGCACCAGCAGGTGCACGCGGCTCGCCAGCCGAGACAGCGCTTAATGCTGCTGTCCCGGAGTACCCAGGAAGCACGCGAGGGCGCACACAAGTGAAACCAACGTCAGCAATGCTGTCGACGTCAGAAGAAAATGATGTGCTGGTTGCGGGAACCAACACCCACGTTCAAGCGTGTAAGGGACAGTCCCTGACCCGAAGAGGTCAGGTCGACAACGACGCGTCGGCTCCCGGAGCCGACGCACCCTCGGTCATGAGGGGCTCCGCCAATGAATGGCGTCGAGGTGACAAAGGCGTGTCGACTCCGGGACTTGACGCTGCAAACCGTGCGGACGGTAACAAACGTACCGCACTGACGCAATTTGCATGCTGTCGTGCAGCCGGGCTTCACGACGAAGCGCCATGCGATCACGCCGGGCTCGATATCGCGCGCCCGCAGACAGGGTCTGCCGGCGAAGGAAAACATTTCCGTGCAGCCGGGCTGTACGAAGGAACATGCGGTCAAGCCGGACTTGATACCGCGCGCCCGCGGACAAGGTCCGCCGGCGAACAACTGTCCACGGCCGGGCCTGGATCAGAAGGACAACAGTGCGGAGCAGGGTTCCGCATAACAAGAAGACGGTGCATCCGATGATCTCTGCGCAAGTCTCGATCTGGGAACGAGACGCCACAAGAACCGTCTGCCGGGCAGACGCAGGCGGTGTCGCCGGACGTCGAGACGCTAAGCGTCTTGACGCGCACCGATACTGGATTCCAGTATTGTGAAATGTAGCTCGCTAATCCTCCGACGACGGCGCCGGAGTTGACTTCGCTTCCAGCCATGAGCTGGACGCGCTTCACGCGCGACTTGCACGATGGACGCATCGAGCAGGTCTGCGTTCTTTCGGACAGCGAAAGAACGAAGCGCGAGAGCGAAGAGCTGAGGCAGCTCATCATGGGAAGTACCACTGAGAGTGAAGACACTCTTAGTGCGAAGACGAAGCGAGAGCGCTTCGAAGAACAAGGCTGGGACTCGCTGAAGTCGAGTCCCTATTACGAATTGCTGAGGGAGTACAAATACGTACTCCCGGAAGAGATTCCTGCGGAGCTGCCGCAGGATAAGGATATTCAGCACGAGATTGATCTCGTGCCGGGCACGAAGTACTGTGTCACGCGGCAGTGGCCACTGCCGCGAGAGCAAGTAAAAGTAATCGACGACTTCTTTGAAAGTCATCCCAAAGCAGGATAAGTGCGGGAATCAAAGGCCACGCACAGTGCTCCGACGTTCTGCGTGAAAAAGCCACAGGGCGGATGGCGCATCGTTCACGCATACACAAGCTGAACGATGCGACGGTACCGGCGCAGACGCCGATACCACGAAACGATGTTATCATCGATTCGATGGCAAGGTGCACCGTTTACAGTGCTCCCGACTTGTGAGATGGATTCTATCAGATCCGAATGCGTGAGAGTGACATCCCTCTCACGGCGGTGAGCACACCAAACGGCATGCTCTGGGAGTGGCTAGTAATGCCGCAGGGGCTGTGGACGGGAAGACCGACGTAGAGATGCACAGGGTGCATCTCAGGAGGCTACTTGATCTGGTGCGAAAGCATGAGCTCTACGCAAACCTGAAGAAGTGCATCTTCGGGGAGAGCGCGATACCCGTCCTCGGGTGTCTCGTAGGGAAAACATGGTGTTCACTCTGACCCGGAAAAGGTCAGAGTGATCAACGAATGGCCAACGCCTTCAAGTCTCAAGGAACTGAGGTAGTTCCTAGGCTTGGCCACGTACTTGTGCAAGTACGTGGAGGATTACGCGGGCAAGATTCGCCCGCTGTCACAGCTTCTTAAGAAGAAAGTTGTGGAATTGGACAACTGACTGTCAAGAGGCATTCGACGCAGTCAAGCGGGGCTTGCCTGAGGCGCCGATCTTGACAGTGGCAGACCAAGATCACCCATTCCACATAGTGTGCGACGCATCCGACTTCGCAATCGGACGTGCGTTGATGCAGCATGATCACGAGGGCCGTGATCGCGTCGTCTACTACCAATGGCGTCAGCTGAAGCCAGCTGAGCGCAACTATCCGGTGCATGACAAGGAACTCCTTGCCATGAAACATGCACTCGCAAAGTTCCGAGTGTATTTGCTTGGAAGTAGACCGTTTGTGGTCTACACCGACCTTGCATCACTGCGCACTCCAGTGAAGTCGCCACATATATCACAAAGAATGGCGAGATGGCTCTCATTCTTTGCGGAATATAACTTCTGGGTCGAATACAAACCCGGAAGGTTGCATGTAGTGGCCGACGCGTTATCACGTCGGCCGGACTACGCAGAAGCTGCTGACGTCAATGCCATTGACGCCATGCGATCGAGCACACCCACGTCGTCTCTGTTGGACGACGTGAAGTCTGCGTACGAGAACGACGCGGACACGAACCTCTTGCTGGTCTATGGCACAGCACCTTCTGACAAGGCTCGTCAGAAGTTGCCCAAGCACCTTCGTGCGCGTGCACACCGATATCGGGTGCATGACGGAATACTGCTTTATAATGCAGTCGACGACAACGCGGACTGCGTTGTCGTGCCAAATGATCATGATCTGCGACTCAGGATCATGTACGAGTATCACGATGCCCCGTCTGCGGGACATCTCGGACGTGAGAAGACATACGTCCTTCTCACGCGTGACTTGTACTGGCACCACCAGTACAAGTGGGTGGGCAAGTACGTCCGTTCTTGCGAGGTATACCAACGCGTAAAGCCTGCGCCATTCGCGCAGGCTCCGTTACAATCACTACCGACTCCGTCGGAGTGTTGGAAGTCCATGTCTTTGGACTTCATCTTTGGTCTTCCCCCGGACAGCGGAGGGAATACCGGTGTTGTGGTCTTCGTCGACCGCTTCAGCAAGATGGTACATCTTGCTGCGGTGCCGGCAGAAGTGACCGCGAAGCAGACGGCCCGTCTGTTCGTCGACATGGTGTTCAAACACCATGGCATGCCGACCGACATTGTGTCGGACAGAGACCCGCGCTTCACATCGCACCTGTTGCAAGAAGTGTTTACACTTCTTGGGAGCCGACTTTCAATATCGACTGCGGATCATCCGCAGACGGACGGTCAAATCGAGCGCGTGAATCGCGTGCTCGTCCACATTTTGAAGAGCTACGCTCACGCATTCCAATACTGGAGCGAGTGTTTGTCGACAGCAGAGTTTGCCACCAACAACTCAGTGCATGCCACGACCGGGCGTACACCGTTCTACGTGAATGCCATGCGGCATCCACGTCTACCGAGTTTACTCGGAGTGATGGTTCCCACTTTAAGTGGGGGAGGATCTACGACTGCAAAATAGCAGCCGCAGAAAACCGCTGACACTTGCACAGTGTCACCTGCAACAACGAACAAACCACATGAGTCTGCGCAGGACACAGACTCCTCCAACAACAAAGACAAACACCACGGGTCTGCGCAGGGCGCAGACACCGCGAAGAACCACGCAGAGGCCGGGCCTCTAGCGGAAAGCGAGCCGAACGACTTCAGCTTGGATGCAATCGACTTCATCAACAAAAGACAAGCCGTGATTCTGTTTGACCAAGATGCAATAGCAGCTTCTGTTGATCAACAGAAGCTGAACGGAGACAAAATGAATTCAAAGTCAGTTCATTGGTTCTGTTAGCTACACAAAACCTGCCTAAACATACAGTTTCGGATTTCGGAGCAAGCTTACTCGCTCCGCGCTACATCGGGCTGTTCACCGTGTTGGCACGGCACGGTAACGCTTACACACTTGACATACTGTGTAGCATGCGCCTCCATCCGACCTTTTACGTCAGACAGCTGCAGCCGTACCTGCAGCACGAGCCACCTAGCTTGGCTGACCCGAAGCCTCGGCCGAAGCCGAGGCAGTAGCGGAAGCGGAAGCCTTGGCCTCGGCAACGATCTCCTCCACCGCGCGGACGCGCTGGAGCAACTCCTTCATCCGGGTCCCCAACTCGACCTGTATATTCGAGGCGGTCTCCGAGACCGCCACGGCCTGAGCCGTCTGGTTCGCCAGCTCCGGCTTCAGGGCGGCGAACGCAGCGCCATGCTAACGCTCCACGGCGGTCACCCGGTCGTGGAGAGGCGCGAATTGGTCAGCCCGGGACTGATCATACCCGGCGCGTGTTCCTACCCCCGCCACCGCTGATCCGTGACGCCCGAGGCTCAACCCGCTGGATTGTTAAGCGGGTTGTTGACCATAGTATACCGAAAACGAACCCTGAAGGGGCTCGTTTTCGTATTCGTTGGAGAGGACTTCCTCCCCATCAAGATACATGGGAGCCGCGGAACGTCTTGCTGGAGGACGTTCCGGAAATGGTGAAGGCGTACGAAGAGCAGTACGCGCTGGTGCAGCGGAAGTAGTACGAGCGCTGCGATCATCGCTAGCGCCCGAACCCTCACGTGTTAAGAACTTAGCACAGAGCTCTTTGAGACTTTCAAACAAAAGTTACCGAGTAGTTTACCTCCGGAGCCACAAGATGTGTACGAAATGGAGGTAGATACAAAAGCACCCGTATTTAGACAGCAATGGCGTCAATCCCCCGCTCAAGAGGCAGAGATTCGATCGTGGGTTGAAGAAATTCTCAATGCAGGATTGATTAGGCCATCTTCGTCTCCCCACAGAGCTCCCACATTTTGTGTGAAGAAGCCCGTCGGGTGGCAGATTGTTCACGATTATCAAGCAATGAATAATCACCCAGTGAGACGGATGTTGCCGATGTCTCGAAACAGTATCATCTTCGATAGGATGCAAGGTTGCTGTTGGCACAGCTGCATGGATCTGCTAAGTGGCTATTACTAATTTCGAATGCGTGATGCAGACATTAAGTACACAGATTTTCAGACAGCAGATGGATCGTTCGAGTACCTTGTCATTCCGATGGGTCTTTCGAATGCGCCAGCCACATTTAATGAAGGGATTCGCAGATTATTGAAGGACCTGGTTGATTTCGGTTTGTCATATTTCGATGACATTTACGTATTCACCCGAGGCAGATGTCTCGAGAACCACTTGACAGCTCTCGATCGTGTTCTAGCAAGGCTCGAAGAAATGAATACTACGTCAAGTTAATCAAGTGAGTGTTTTGTTCTTCAGAAATTCCGTGTCTTGGAGACTATATTGGCCGTAATGGAGTACGGATTGATCCAAAAAAGGTGGAGATTCTCCGCAAATGACCAATACCGAAGTCCAAGTCAGAGTTGCAGTCTTTTTTGGGGACAACAACCTACGTCCAGCGTTTCTGTGAAGGTTTTGCCCGTGATGCCGGACCACTATTTGACATGCTGAAACCAAAGGAGAATCCGCAGCAGAAGGCAAAACTAACGTGGACATCTGAGCAAACGCAGCGCTTTGAGCGTCTAAAGGAACGCGTTTCGTCTACACCAGTTATCGCTATAGCTGATTTTCAGAAGCCATTCTATCTACGAATGGATGCGAGCGATTTCTCGATAGGAGGTGTGCTTTTCAGACGGAAGAACTGGACGGCGTCCCAGTGGAGCGTCCTATAGCATTTCAAGGCAGGAATTACAAGGGTGCAGAGAAAACTTATTCAATCAGAGAAAAGGAAATGCTAGCGATACTTTTTGGTTGACCAGTGTGAAGAATCTATCTTCTAGACAAACCGTTCGTTGTGGAAACGCTCGAGGATGTTTTCTCACAGAAGCGTATTTCGCGTCGTATTGCGCGGTGGTATGACGAGCTGAGTGAATATGCTGTGACTTTCAAGTATATCCCAGGAAAATCTAATATAGTGGCCGATGGAATTTCTCGGCGGGCAGATTTTCAAGAGCGTCACGCGCTCCAAGCTATTATTTCAGTAAGTGCGGTGCAATCCCGGATGGAGACCGGTGTTCAGGCGTTGATTGAAGAAGCAGTGAATCGCTATAGTGAAGACCCACACACTGAAAATATTATTCGAGCGCTAAAAGCTAATGCACCGTCTTCTGTAACCAAGATTAAGTTAATTGATCGCTACACGCTTGACAGTGTAACAGATGGGCCCAGCCGAGGGACCCATCTGTGGCAGATGTCGGCGAGCGAGACGTAGGCGATGACGGTGAGCAGCGACGTGAGGCAAACGCCCATGTTGAACGAGGGCACGGCAATAATGGGCGGCATCGGAGTGGTCCGGGAGCGGTCGGCGGAGCCAAGCGGACGCCCCTGAGTGGGCGAGTTGACGAAGAGTGGCACAGTCAGCAGGACTCGAGGCTTGCAGTTGGTACCCGAGGGTTGAGTCGACACGGCGGCCAAGGCACGAGACTGCGGGCGACAGCGGCGACAGAACAGAATTTGCGGGCTCGAGCACACATCGAGACCGCCTGTAGCGCGAGTTGCATCGCGAGACGCAGCGAGCACGCACACGAAGAACGGGGACGTTAGTCCTCCTGAGGAACGAGGGACTTCCGTAGCGTTAGCTACGAAGCCAAGAAACTGTCGTTGGACGGTTGAGGCTCACAACGAGGAATGACGGACAGCGTGGGAAGGGGCTAGCGAGGGCTGGCGACGGACGCGTGATTTTGGGCTGGACGTGCGTTAGTGTCGGCAGAGGGTTGGCATTAGCTTGTGTTTGGTTGAGTTGAGTGTAAAAGAGGTTCTAGTAACCCCACCTTAAAAAAATTCGACCGGACACGAGGGTGGACGGTCGGGCGCAGCGATTGATATCGCTGTCGGCCATCTGGGCGTTGGAGACGTAAGAGGTAGACACGGCCGCGCAGCGACGGCTATACGACTCGCTTCACAGCCGAGCGAGGTAACAGGTCTGCTTCATGGTGGTCATACAGGGGCCTACTTCGTCGTCTACCTTCGAAACTACGGGTATCATCACGCGAGCGATGACGACGATGTATCCGGCGGCACGAACGAAGACGGCGCTGAGATCAGGCAAGTCCAAGCGCGTCTTGAAGTCGAAGACGAAACACGACGATGATGAGGATGAGAATGAGAATTCTAGTGAGGTCGAGACGATTCCACGGAAGGATCGCAACGACGCACCACGAGACGAAGAACGGCGAGACGAGCCACATGAAGGACCCGCGACGGATGTCGAGGCCCAGGCGCACGCACCTGCAGGGTCACAGCTGGCAAACCCAAGGACGGCCGAAGCGTCGGTCAGGGCACCGGGCACGGCAACGTCCCCGAGGTCCATGGGGATGGAGGCGATCGCAGCTACACTGCGGCAGCTGACGACAATCGTGGCTGGTATGCAGCCTGCCGAGGCACCGGCGCGAGGTGATGTGCCAACCGAGGAACGCGCGCAGGTGGCTGCAGCGGCATTCGGCGCTGACGGTCACGAGAGACCGCAGGTGACGACGGCTTCGGACGAGGTGACGGGTGACGAGCAGCGACGACCACCTGCACCCGCGAAGACAACGAGTACGATGAGCGCAGCGACGACCGGCAGGACAGTGCACATGAATGCTGGGCTGACGGTGCCCGTAGTTCCCGCGGCGAGGGCGATGAGCGGCACGAATGTGATGACACACCTGGACACCGGAGTGACGACGGCGGTTCAGGCGAGTCACGAGATGAGCACGATGGGCGGAGTGACGGCGACGGGCCACTGGAACACGGTGACCGCGGCGATCCAAGAGCTGGCGGGACGGGTCGATGGCTTGCAGGCAGCAGCGAGTGAAGCTAGACGCGTTCCAAAGCGACCTGTGGCGGACGTGACAGCCGTGGCGCCCACGACAACGACAGCGGCGGAGAGCGGTTCTCGACCACGCACACATCACGGTCATGCTCGGCGTGAGCAAAGAGACGGCGGCCAAGTGTCGGTGCAACGCGGACGACGTCATGCTGGCGGCCGTGCGGGATCACGACGAACGTCGATAGTGGTTCCGGCATCTTCGGACGGTGGAAGTAGCAGTAGCAGCAGCTCGGACGAGTCGTCCAGCGACGACGACCGGCACCAGTGAAGTGGGCGGCAGCGAGAAGTGAGCAGCGGAAGCGGTTCGGGGAGCGACGATCAGTCCGGCGGCGACGACGGCCACCATGGCGACTCGAGCAGTGACGATGACGACCAGCGTGACGATGATCGGCGCGAACGACGTCTACGGCAGCGGGAGCATGAACCTCGACACGAACGAAGCCGACGACCACGTGAGAGACAATCAAGGCGCAACTGTGTGAAAGACCTCGAACTTCCTACCTTCACTCCGTCGCCGAAAGGTTCGGTGTCGACTTGGATCGACAGGGTTGATCTGGCACTGAAGGGAGCTGCTGAGTCTGGGCGAGGCCGATGGTCCGATAAGTCACTGTACTTCATTTTGGGGATTAAGTTGATGGAAAACGCTGCCAAATGGTGGGTAGACATGGATCGGCGCCTACCTGAGCGGAAGCGCACCTGGACTAACTTGAAAAAAACTCTCTTGCGCCGGTACGGGGAGGAGCTTGACAAGTCCGCGGCTGAGTGGCGTGTCAGCATGAGACGAATGATGCCGGGCGAAACGCATGCCGATTTTGCGGCTGTCCTGCGTGACGTGGTCGGTAGAAACAAGGTTAGTGAACGCGTGCTACTAGCCCAATTCTACAGATGTCTTGACAATACGACGAAAAAGCTGGTCCGGCAAGAACCGAAGCCGCGAACCCTTGAGGAAGCAGTGGATAAGGCAACTGAGATCGATGATCCGATGGATAATGTTGCTCAAGGTATGATTAACATAGGTCAAGCCTTGGCTACAGCTCCTAGTCGCTACGTGATTTCAATGAGTGGACAACCGTCGACACCAACGTGATCCCAGGGGTCAGCGGAACGGGGTTGCCTACGGATATGATCGGGGGACATGACGGCGGAGCGATTGTGCGGCCAGAAGTGGAGCATGTGGCCCTATTCACGAATCCGATGGGGGTATATAATGCTTACTCCGGCACGTGGGATATTCCTCCAAGCCACGTGTGGAATGGGAAGCATTGGTACGAGCCACGAAAGGCGGCGAGAAGGTCTACTACTGCTACGACAGCAGGTCACAGGACGGCGACGGTGAGGTCGAAGAAAGAGAAAGTCGAGTCGAGCAGCGAGGAGTCCGACGCGAAACAGCATCGCAAGCGTCTGAAGGCCGTGGCAAAACAGGCAGCGGTGGAAGTGAAGTCAAACACAAAGCGCGCAACGAGTGAACGCTGGCATGTGACGTCAGGCAGCAGCGACGGCGGGCAAGCGAGCGGCAACTGCTATCACTGTGGACAGGCTGGTCACTGGGCGTCTCAGTGTACGCAGGAAGTCAAGTGCTTTGCCTGTAATCAGCCTGGTCACTAAGCGCGTAACTGTACCGATAGCGAGGCGAAAGCAAGGAATGTGGAGTACCTACAGCAACGTGGGGGGAAACCTCGGGCGACGTCGGGGAATACCAGCCCGACGTCGTAACGGGGGTGTGGCGTTCGGATCAGACCGAGGGTCCCCGGGAATTGGGTGCGAATGAGGACGAACGGATGGTAGTAGTGACTATGTCGACGCGAGCCACAATTGGTGGCAAGCGGAAAACAAGGGCGCGGTGGTGCAGCGGCTTGGATGAGAAACAAGGACGACTGAGGGTGGCGAATATGCTACTGGTGGCCGCGTCGAAGGAAGAGTTTCCGACGACGAAACACCAACGAACGAGAATGAGATGAGTATGAATGAGAACGATAATGATATGAGTACGAACGAAGACGAGACGAACGAGCATGAGAACTAGATGACGCAGAATGAGATGTGGGTGCCAGAAGTGGTATACCTCGACGACGACGAACCAATGATGAGAGCGGTACGTGCTGCACGGTGTGCAATGTCCGCAGGCCGTGGTAAGGTGCACCGAGTGGTGCAGTGGATGAAGGACGATGCGGTCTCGCGTGATGGCGAGCGGGCTGCACGGTACGTCGCAACGGTTCGGCCATCGATGGCGACGGTTCGGTTCGCACACACGGATCGGGAGAATGAGCGAATTAGACGCACACGACGTCGGGAACGAAAGGTGGCGAAGCGCTGATGAGTGAAGGCGCTACTGGCGAAACGACGGTGCGAGGGGCGCGAGACGCGCGCCGAGCAGCAGCGCGTGGCCGCGGAACAACTTGAGCAACGCCGAAGAGCAGAAGCTGCCGCAATGGTGGAGCTCGAGCGGCACCACCAATAGCGCTCCAGCCAAGTCAGTGGGGCTTCCAGCGACCAGACTCAGACGGGGACTGCGCGTGTGAGCCTCGCGAAGCAGCGACGCTGGGCGACGAGCGCACCCAAGGCTGCTGAAGACGACGAGGTGGAGTACGTAGGTGTCGATGATAGACTGCCGACGGCCCTCATGGAAGTGAACAGCGTTCTGCGACGAGTGAAACTGGTCAGTTGTGCACGGTACACCATTGCGGGCACCGAGTGGATGAAACATGGCGACAAGGTTGCCATGGAGGCGCCTGTAGACTACGTAGAAGGTATTAGGGGTTTCCAACTCGACGTGATTGGCGTCCACGACAGCAGTGGTGGAGCACGGATTGCTGCAGTACGTATGGTTGGTAAGGCGCGACTCCACGAGCACGCGGTGACCCAGTAGATATGCCAGTGGCGGCAACAGATGGTGAGTGTGGCCTACCTACACACTATACTGGCGCCGTGATGCTGGCGGCCACGGTAACTACAGCACGCATGGGCGCCCCTGCGTGCCGGCTATCAACAGTTGTGAGCTGCCTGCAAAACTCCCGAACAACAAGCAACTTTGCACGTGGTGCTGATGGCCTCGGACATGTCCATGCCTGGGATGAGTTGAGAATTGGAGGCGGAACGAGTGGAGCAATGCTTGGCGATAGCACCACGCCTTTGAATGATGAAAGTGATGAACATATTGGAGTTGATGAGCCAAATGCACGTGTATTAGTTACTAAACTACTTCGTGTCTACCGCTCATTGACTGCGAATGATAGTGAGTGCCCTCCTGCTACGACCTTGGATGTGGAGCACCACATCTATGTAGGAGATTTGGAGCCCATCATGATGAAACGGCGACGCCAAGCACATGCAGAAGATCAGATTATTGAAGAGAATGTGGTGGAAATGCTACAAATCAATGTTATAGAAGAGGGCAATGGTGCTTGGGGCATCCCAGTAGTTCTAGCCAAGAAGAAGGACGGCGAAGTGCGATTTTGTGTAGAATATCGAGCGGTGAATAGGATGACGAAGAAGGATGTCTACCCTCTCCCCCGCATTGACGAGTCGCTTGAGGCGTTGGGTGATGCCCTACTATTCACTACGCTCGTCTTACGACCAGGTTACTGGCAAATGTGAGTTGCACCTGATGATCGAGACAAAACCGCTTTTACCACGAAGAAGGGACTTTATCGGTTCGTGCGCGTGCCTTTCGGTCTAACCAACGCGCTTTCTGCTTTTCAGCACATGATGAATGGAGTCTTACGAGGGTTAACGTGGGCGACGTGCCTAGTCTACTTGGATGATATTGTAGTGTTCACACGCGGTGGTATTGAGAGCCACGTAGTTGAATTGGCTAATGCATTGGAACGGTTAGCTCAGGCTGGGCTGACCCTGAAACTCAAGAAATACATGTTTACGACGCGGTCCATGAAGTATTTGGGCCACGAGTTGAGCAGTGATGGCGTGTCTGATTTCCGCGGTGAGAAACTTCGCACGACCAACAGATGCTGTTGAGGCGAAGCGGTTTGTTCATTTGGCCGGCTACTACCGCCGGTTTGTGGAAGGTTTCGGGGCCATGATGGCGCTTATCACTAAATTGCTCAGGAAAGATGTTGAGGGGATATGGTCAGAGGAGCAAGAGTCGGCGTTTAAACAGATCAAGTTGATTCTTACGGAGAAACCCTTACTAATCTATCCTAATTTTCAGCTGCCGTTCCGGGTAGTCATGGATGCGAGTCAGGCGGGACTTGGTGCCTGTCTGATGCAGGACCATGGTGACGGCTGGAAACCTGTTGCATATGCTAGCAAAGTCAACAGCAGTACGGAAGGTAAGTATGGCATAACGGAGCTTGAGTGCTTCGCGGTGGTTTGGGGGATCAAATTGTTTCGAACGTACCTGTATGGTCGTCGCTTTATCATCGTCACAGATCACGCAGCATTAAAATGGTTAATGACGAGCACCAACTTAACCGGCAAGCTACATCGCTGGGCGCTCACCTTACAAGAGTTTGACTTCGCGGTGGAGTACCGCCCAGGCACGACGATCGTGGTGGCGGACGCCTTGTCCAGAGCACCGGTAGCTGCGAAAATGATGGCGGCAATCGGACGGCGTCGGCGGGCGAGGCAGCGAGGTGCTGCACGGGTAGCAGCTACACCAACTATTGAAGCAGCAGCAGCTTCAACGGTACACACGGCAACGGACGGTATGAGGGTGAGCACTGCAGGTGACGCGGGAATCGCGGCTGGACTAGCCGTGGCAACTGAGGACGAACCGGCTGCGCGACGAAATGCGTCGCAAGGCCAGCGGGACGAGCTCTGCCGGGCCTCCGACAGCCCGAGGACGCCGGGTACAACATAGAGGTAGTAGGCAGCGCGGCGGATGGCTCAGAGCTGCAGGGACGAGATGCAGCAGTACCGGTAGCGACGCCAGTAACGGGAGAAGCCACGGAGGAGACACGGGACGACGTCAAGGCGAAGCGAGTACAACGAACGAAGACTTGGCATGAAGGGACGCAACCACTGACGCGCGCAGAAGCGCGACGACTTGAAGATGAGAAGAGACGAGAGCAAGAAACGGCGGCGAACCGAACGCCGCATGACGAGGTGAGCACGAGAACGGCGAGCGAGGAGCGAGCCAAGGACCATACGCCATCGACACCGGAGGCCCGCACGACGGTGACGCGAGGGTCAGCGCCGAGCACGGAAACCCGGCCACGAGACCGAAGTACGGGTAAGAGTGGAGCGACGACACCAGCGCCCGAGACGAACTGCGACGGCAACACGGCGGCGGCTGAAGACGAAGTATCAGCAGGACACGACGATAAGGTAGTAGTCACTACCACAATGGCAGTGGGCACCAGTGAGACGAGCACCAGCGGGACGAGTACGGCGGCGAGTTCACGGACGCCGACATCGCTGACGACGACGACGGCGACTCCTCGGGCAGGGATGACCGAGGCGACAGCACGGATGGGTGACCAAGGACGACGACGGAAACGAGTGACGTTCGCGGAACCATTGGAAACCGACGACGAGCCGCGTGCAGCAGGTTGTGTCGACGGTGAACCAGCGCGACCACCGCGACAGCGACATGGGGCGACGAGCGCAGGCACGGCGGTGACGAAGCAAAAACAAGGTGCAGCAGTAAGGCCAGGTGGTGAACGACCACGACCGGTGCAACCATCCACAACAGCGTCCGCCGCGACGGAAGCGCGGACGAGGGCGACGGGGACGACGTCGACGACGACGTCGTGGAACGAGGAGATGACAGCAACCCGTGGTTACGCCGGTGCACGACGAGGGGTTGAGCGCGGAGATGACAATGGGAAACGAACGGCAGCGGACGATGAACAACCCCGGGACGAGCAGCCACGAGACGAGCGGCGTGAGTCGCGAGACTCGCGATTGGGCGAACCTATACTACAAGTCACGGACACGGAGATTGCGGCGGAGCAGGCGCGCAGTAGGCTTGTGCAGCGACTGCTCGAGGCTGGTGAACACCGCGGACAGCGCGTGACGACGGCGTACGGACTGGCCGTTATTGAGACGCCGAACGGGCAGCGGATTATACTGCCTCCGGCATGATGGGCACCGGTGATGAAAGAGTGCCATGACTCTGTGTGGGCCGGGCACTTACGGGCCCCACACACACATGCACGCATTGCACAACTGTACTGGTGGCCGAAGCTTCGGCAGGAGGTGAAGCGGTGGGTTCAGGGGTGCCAGGAATGCGGCAGTCGAAAGGCCAAACCGCACGAGGTCATTCCTCCCCTGAGAAGCATTGGAGTTGGCGACGTGGGAGATCGCTGGGCATTAGACGTGGCTGGCCCACTGCCAACCACGGATGGCGGAATGAGATATGTAATAGCTGCCGTGGAGTACGTGACACGATATGATGTTGCCACAACGGTGCAACAACATACCGCGGAGACGGTGGTGGCATTCTTGATGAGGCACATTGTACTACTATTCGGAGCTTTTCGCGAATTGCTTACGGACGGGGCTCCCGGGTTGACGGGGAAGGCCATCGAGCAACTAGTGGTCCTGTTGCAAGCGCAACAGATCAACCCTGGGCCATACAGGCCACAGATGATTGGTTCGGTTGAGATGTTCCACCGCACGTGGAAGGACTGCATTGCGACCTATATGCATGATGAAGAGCAGCGAAATTGGGACTTGTGGATAGATTTCGCTGTTTATGCTTACAATAGTGGTCAACATTCTACGGTGTTACTATCTCCCAATGAGCTTATGAGGGGCGGCGCTTACGAGCCCCGAACGACTTGTTGAGGCGGGCGAGCGTGGCTGAAGCTGGCCAGCTGACGAGCTATCACCGACGGCTCTTGACTGCCATGCGGAGCAGCCGTGAATGTGCTGAGACGGCGAGGAAGCGTGAGCAGCAGCGCCAAGCACGGTACTACGACCGCAAAGTGCGACAGAAGAGAGAATTCACGACGGGTGACCGGGCGTGGTTGTACAAGCCCCCGCGAGGGCCCAAAGCAACGAAGTTAGTGCATCAATGGCTGAGTCCTGTGCGGATCATCGAGGCCGCAGGCTATGACAACTACTTGGTCGAGAGGGAGGACGTCGCGGGCGAACCTGAGCAATATTTAGCCCACGTGTCATTTTTGATTAGCTACCATCAACCTTCTACACTACTGAAGACGGCAGCGGCCGATATTGAAGCCCAGTTGGAGTATGAAGGCTCACTCGAATGGGAAGAAGATGCAGCGTCGGCAAGAGCGCTTGTGGGAGCAGAGACGGCTGCTATTCGTGCAGCTACGGCGAATCGACCTGCAAAGAGAATGCGAGACGCGATGGCAAGTGAGGAACGAAGCATCGGATCGAGTGAAAGAGTGGTGGAAGTTTGACGACGGCGTAGAAGAAATGCAGCCGGGCAATACGTACTCGAATACGAGGTGCGACCGATACAACGAGATAGACGGTCAGCGAGAGAGCGATAACGGTGGATGGTGGCTGTCAGTCACAGAGTACGACGGGCTCCTCCAGACCGGAAGGGTCGTGGAAGACTTTTCAAGTGGAGAAGTCGTGTAACAGATGGGTCCAGCCGAGGGCCCCATCCGTGGCAGATGTCGGCGAGCGAGACGTAGGCGATGACGGTGAGCAGCGACGTGAGGCAAACGCCCATGTTGAACGAGGGCACGGCAATGATGGGCGGCATCGGAGTGGTCCGGGAGCGGTCGGCGGAGCCAAGCGGACGCTCCTGAGTGGGCGAGTTGACGAAGAGTGGCACAGTCAGCAGGACTCGGGGCTTGCAGCTGGCACCCGAGGGTTGAGTCGACACGGTGGCCAAGGCACGAGACTGCGGGCGACAGCGGCGACAGAACAGAATTTGCGGGCTCGAGCACACATCGAGACCGCCTGTAGCGCGAGTTGCATCGCGAGACGCAGCGAGCACGCACACGAAGAACGGGGACGTTAGTCCTCCTGAGGAACGAGGGACTTCCGTAGCGTTAGCTACGAAGCCAAGAAACTGTCGTTGGACGGTTGAGGCTCACAACGAGGAATTGACGGACAGCGTGGGAAGGGGCTAGCGAGGGCTGGCGACGGACGCGTGATTTTGGGCTGGACGTGCGTTAGTGTCGGCAGAGGGTTGGCATTAGCTTGTGTTTGGTTGAGTTGAGTGTAAAAGAGGTTCTAGTAACCCCACCTTAAAAAAATTCGACCGGACACGAGGGTGGACGGTCGGGCGCAGCGATTGATATCGCTGTCGGCCATCTGGGCGTTGGAGACGTAAGAGGTAGACACGGCCGCGCAGCGACGGCTATACGACTCGCTTCACAGCCGAGCGAGGTAACAGGTCTGCTTCAGCAGGAACAAACTAATGTACACTGGCCCAAATGATGAAGGCCCTCGACTTGTCCTACCCGTCATCCCAGAGATAATAAATGCTGTTCGTTTGAGTTCATGACGTAGAAGTGTATGGGCATCCTGGCATCGAGCGTACACTTCGGTTGGCTGAAATAAATTACTACATGATGCGAAGTGTGCGAGCTTTTGTGAAGACTTGCGAGACTTGCCAGAGAACAAAAGCTCGGAATACCAAACCACCAGGGTTACTACAGAGCCAACCAATTCCACGTAAAGCGTTGGACCCATGTAGCGATGGATTTTATAGTTTATCTGCCCGAGACTCGTTCAAAGTGTGATGCAGTGCTTGTTGTGGTGGATCAGCTAACTAAGCGAGCGCATTTTGTGGCATGTAGAGGTACTGCTAAGGCCCGTGCGGTTGCCGAGCTCTATTGAGATCCGATATTTGCATTGCATGGAGTCTCGTTAGAGATTCTTTCAGACCGCGACCCTAAGTTCACGGCAACCGTCCGGACTACGTTATCCACAATGCTGGGCATTCGTCAGAAGTTAGTTACCGCGATTTGCCACCAGGCAAACGGAGTGACTGAGCGCCTAAATCAGACAATTGAAAACTATTTGTGAGCTTTTATGAATGGAGCTTCCGATGACTGGGATTCGTATCTGTCTCTCGCAGAACTTGCATATAACTCGAGATTCCAGCAGTCGATCTCCATGGCCGCCTTCGAGACTGACCTTGGATACTTACAATCGACTCCTGCAACATTATTGAGCGCACCTGATACTACATCTGGAGCTGAACGACGACGAAGTGCAATGGGGAAGACGTTCCTCGAGCTGCAAGCGGATCGCTTAGCAACTGTACGTCGTGAGCGGCAGCGGGCTAGTGATCGTATGAGTAAATATTACGATGCGAATAGGTCAGTGCAATTCTTTGATGTGGGGGAGGCGGTGATACTCTCGACTGAAAATCGAGCAAACTATCATACTGGAACAACCAAAACAAAATTTGGGGCTCGGTGGATTGGACCCTACGCTATTGTAAACCGGCTCGGACATGACTATTATGAAATCAAGCTGCCGAAGTGAAGTTTCATCCCGTGTTCCACACTAGCTACTTGAAGCCGTACGAACGCAGTGGAGATCGGGAGCAGCGGACATTTAAGGTACTGCTGCCCAATAACACTGAAGGCGAATTAGAGGAAGATATTGTGGGTTACAAACGCGTCCGTGGTAAGTCTATGTATAAGGTCAAGTGGCATGGGCAGGCATGCTACACCTGGGAACCGCTCCAAAATTTAAAATATGTTAGCGACCTGATGACTCGCTACCATGAATGCAAGCAATCGAGGCGGGGCTCCTCTTAGCGGACGGAATGTCCCGAGATTCTCGTAAAATCTCGCGAGCTGAATGAAATTGTGTGTTGCTAGCTACGGTGAATATTGCAATGGCGCCAAGGTGATGGTAAGTTCGTTTAGAGCAACGTTAGTAGCAGTCCTGTGAAAGGGCGGGGCTCTTGACGAGCGACTTCAAGTTGAACCAGCCACTGGAGTGAACCCATTGATACCTAGGGATGCATGTAAAGGCAGCGTTGAATAGAAAAAAAGTGAATGAGCGGCAGCGCTCATTCCAGAATCAACTGAGGAAAATAAAGGCACCCTGCTTTGGCCAAGCAAGTGTGGACTCCTCATCCTGGTGATCTCGGGAATCAAATCCCGGACACCTTAGTGACACATCGGAGTGCTTTCAAGACGTGAGCTCGGGCACCTCTATGAACAACAACAAGACTTCCTTTGTCTAAGTGCTACCACATCCACTCTTCCAGCTCACTACTAGTGAGTTGGAAAAGTGCGACAGGTGCAATCCAAAATAAATGTTCCATAGTGCTTCTGACGATCTCGGCAGACTCAACGTCTAGTCACTCTTCTGATAGTCCTTTGCGAATCACATCGCCATCTAAGTAACATTAGAACTTAGCCCTCACTTGCTACCACACTTCGTAGGTAGGAGCAATAAGATTGGCGACGGATAGATTGACTGCCAAAACGATTTTTCGTCGCAACCGTGCAGTCAACGATATCAGTAGTCACAGCAGAAGCCTGCACACGAATGTGGGTATTCACCAGGTTATAGCCACTAGCAGTGGGTTGAATCTCCGAGCGAGCCTAACATCCTGTGCTGTGGTACACACTGCACCTCATTACAATCTTTCAACTTGAAGCCCTTGTTCGTAGCATCCGTGAAGAGCCTAACTGAAGGCACGCACTTCTTGGGGAATTTAATACGAATCAGCACTTCGACTAAGCTCACAAACAATCAAGGCTTTAGTGTGCGTAGGAAAAGGCTGGCTTTATTCTAGGCCCCAGCTTTGCTCTGCTCGGCGAAATGCGGAGTGATCTCGTCTGGACAGGGGCAGAGCCCATTGGGCTGTGGGTTGCGGAGTTCACTGTGGATTCAATCGGTACTATCGTACACAGCTAGTGTGAGTGGCCGCACCATATTTCACATAGAACGGCGCGAAGGCCGACGTGAATTATGGTCGTCTAACCTCCCTGTCGTTTCCGACAGAACGGCTCTGGGGGCACAAATAAGCACCAAGTTTACAACGCGTGGAAGCTGTAGATGTTGTACTGGTGTCGGCGAGAACTGTGTCAATTAGTGGGTGCTAAGCGAAACAACTCTTGTCTCGGTATGCATGCAGCTTGTCCGCCGCCAGCCACTCGTTGATATCGACCCGTTGCGGCGGTTCGCTTACCAGCGCGAAGTGTGCGGTTACCTATGCTCTATTAGGGTTACACGAAATACAGTGCGCTATCAGGCGCGGCGCCGAGTTGTTGCGTCAGCAGTGTATCGATCAACGGCAAGAAGGCCACACTGTTGGACGGCGCCTACTTCTACTCCATCCAGAACCGCGACGAGGTGCCGTTCAACAAAATCAAGGTGGTCATCTCCTCCGTGGAGGGCGACATGGTCTCTGGCACCTACTCCATGTCCATCGGTCAGTGCGTCGACACGAGGCAGCAGTTGTAAAGAACACATTATTGAGCCCGAAGTGCAGTTCCTTGTAGACGAGCTCGGCCTCGCCTAGAACTAATGACGTGAATATCAGTCGGTTCAATTTTACTGTCCAATGACTAGCGTACTACGCTTCAAACAATTTTGCATTCGTATGCACATGTAGAGTCCACGCAGCGTTTGACACAGTATCAAGTTGCCAGTTGCTTCTGACGTTGTCGATGCACATCTTCGGTCTTCCATTCCGACAACTGAAGGTGTTTTTTGCTACGGTATGGGAATGTTGACGACATCCTCACCATAATAGCCAAATGCTCATTCGTCAGCTAACTCAAGAACTCTCCAGCGTTGGCCCTGTACAATGGCGAGTGTCGTTCAGCTGCGAGCCGGTCAAGTCGTCGACGCCGTCTCGAGGACGTTATTTCAGCGAGGAACCGATTCCTGCGCCGAAACAGCTTGATGGCGAGACCAAACCACACCTGCCCACATGCGCCAGCTGCAGGATGTCATGCCCGCCATCCTTTTCGCCCTGGGGCCACTTTCTGCCTTCCTCGCGAGAAGCTGGGCGCTAGTGTCCAGGCGCCCGAGCCTCGACGCTCGAGGTTTGAGCCAACACCGCGCGCGAGAACTGCGCACTGAACTTCAGCATGGGCGTCCCACTGCTTGCGTCTTGCAGTGACCAAGCGCCAAGCTCCTACAGTTGTAAGCGCGTTGCGCCGCTGGTCGGGCCAATTGCCAGTAAAGATAGACTGGATAGCCGACGCTACGTGTATGATACATCATCATGACTCATGATGATGTATTTAGCTGTAGCTTAGGTATACTCTTCTGATCTTGAGACCTTGTAATTTTGAATAATGTACACAGCAACACTATTTGCCATCTGGCAACAGTACAGTAATATGTTTTCCATTTATCATACGGAAACAGATTACATGTACCGTAAACCGTTTACCGTATTATACACCTTTCACGTGCTATGACTAAGGCCCTGGTCTAAGTAAAACTGTGCACATGTACAACTTGATCCGCCCACTTCCAGCATGACTCACGCGTCAACTGGGATTCCCGCAGCTTGTGTCCGTCCAGGTGGCTGGCAACGTGCTGATCGACCTGAGCAGACGCTGGAGGCTCGACACTCCACGTGGTTTCACCGAAGTTGGTGCGCACTAAACGCGCAGCGAGCTCCGCTGCGTCCGCTTACCACGGCAAAGGCGTTGACCGTGGCAAGTCGGCGTCGATATCCATGCATGCATCAATACACATGCTCGGTGGCGCTGGCTAGGCCGTGCGCCCCAACGCAAGGGCAGCAACGTTGAAGCCGCCGCTAAATCCAAAAACGCGATGACGCATCGGTCGATTGTGCTGCTCGTGAACCAGGAGCACGCTTTCCGTCTGGCGCGCTCTCTGGTTGTTCGTGCCTGCAGTTAGGGGCGCCCTGCTCGCGTCTGGTCCACCGAGTTTCGAGTTGGGCTGCTCACTTTCCATTCTACCGAGCAAGTAATCCGCCGACTGAGACAATTCAGCAAAAGATCGGTTCAACCATGGTCGCGGCTCTCCGATTCACAGCAGCTCTGTTCAGCGCCGTTGCAACGTTCGCCGCCGCCGCGGACGAGTATTTCGAGGGCGACGGCACGAGCTACACGATCGGACAGGTTAGCAGCGGCAATTGCAACTTCATGTCGGCCATCCCGTCGGCCTCCAACAACTACGTCGCGCTCAACAATGCGCAATGGGACAATCTCGGCAACTGCGGACGTTGCATCGAGGTGTCTTGCATCGACGAAAAGTGCACTGTCAAGAACAAGACGGCGGTGGTGCAGGTGCTCGACCGCTGTCCCAAGTGCGCGCACGGCGCGCTGGACCTGTCACCGACCGTGTACAAGGAGATCACGGGCCTGGACCCCGACCGCCTCACGGTGCGGTGGCGCTTCGTGGACTGCCCCGACCCGGGCACCCTGCAGGTGTGTCTGATGGGGGGCAGCGACACCGACTGGGTCGCCGTGCAGCCGACCAACAGCGTGGTGGGTGTCAAGAGCGTCACGGTGAACGGCGGGGCCACAAGCATGCTGGGTGGTGCCTACTACTACGTCTCGACCACGTCGAACACCGACCTGTCGGCCGTGAAGGTGGCGGTCACGTCGATCAACGGCGAAGTGATCTCGGGCTTGTACTCGCTCACGGCGGGCAAGTGCACCGACACCAAGAAGCAGTTCGCCAGTAGCAGCGACGGCGACACGTCCCAGCAGCAGTCGCCCGCGACGAACGGGTAGACACTCTTTGGGGTCGTGTACGGGTCTGATCGCGTGTTTGGGTCGTGCGGTTTACAACGCCAGGCCAGACCGGGAGTATATTCGTGATACGAATTGACGTGTTGCAATGTTCTCTGGAATTTATTTCAGAGCTAAGAGGCGGTGCCAGTAGGCATGCGAGTTTGCCAAGTCAAATACCCTTCAATCGAGCATCTTGGTATTAAGAGATTACTGCTTGTTGTTTTCCTGCTGGATATAATAACTTGCACAAAACCATAAATTGCCTGGATGCTATCTGTGTCGTCCACCTCAGCTAAGTGCGAAATCTATTAGCCAATGAACTCGTAGGCTACGAGAAATAAACAAATAAACGCCAGGGTGTAGCTTTGTTTCATCTGCTTCTTGGTAACAAAATCACAGAGCTTCTCTTCGTGCGGCGCACGACTTTGTTAGTCAGACTGAGACTATTTTGTGTTTATAGTTTTTCTGCTAGTTTACAGTAATTAGTCTTACTGAAATTAATGATTGGCTAAGACTACATGCATTTACGAACTCAAAAATAGCCTTAGGGCTCCAGCAATCTTGCAGAGTCGCGCCACAGACCACTGAGCCAAATATGAATGGGTATCAGAAAACATCAAATTGCACTATTCTTTACGAATGATCAAGCATTGGAATACTTGTCGTCAGCAGGCTCTCCTTCAAAGTGCGGGCGATGTTTGCTCAGGTAACACCAGACATCTACCTGGCGCTGCAGTGAGCGCGCATGGGGCAGTTTGAGAGCTGCAGGTTTTGATATGAAACTAATGGCAAATAGGGGCTGACACGAGTCCATTGACAAATTCATTCGAGATGTAGGGCTGCATGCGAACCCAAACGCTACAGTGTGTTTACGGGTTGCAGGAGGGGCTACCCAAGGGTTGCCCCAACGCTACAGTGTGTTTACGGGAGGGGTTACCCAAGGGTTGCCCCCAAACACTACAGTGTGTCTACGCGTTGCAGGAGGAGCTACCCAAGGGTTGCACACCCAGCGCCGCGCACATTTTGGTGTAGTACTCGATGCGCTGCTGCTCGTTGGCTTTGTTTGGAGCATTCGGTCCGCACTCAAGAGCACCATTGATGATTTTCGTAGCCTTAGCAAAACCGTTCTCGCCCGTCACGACATCGTGAATCGCTTGACTCCCCTGCCCCTGCGGGGTCATCCAGTACCAGAGTGCAGTCATCCAGGTTACATCGGTATCCGTCGCGACGATGTCCGGGTTGTTCAGGAGGTCGATTCCGAGGGCTTTTCCAGCATGATAGTAATTGTAGTTCCACGAGAGTTGAATGGGACCGCGGCCGTGGTAGCGACGTCCAGGAGCGCACGAAATGGTGCTGTTGTTACAGTATTGCCAGACACTGTACGTCTTCCAGGCGTACTCCTCCGCCGCCTTGAAGTTGTCGCTCTCATGAGCAGTCTGGGCAAGGAACGCAGCCAACTCGCGTTTGTCGTTGTCGTTGTTCCCCGTGTTGGCGAACTGCGTGTACTTACTGGCGGCGTTCACAAGACCGTTGAAGTTGTAGAGCGACACAGCATCCGGAAATATAGTGTGGAATTGATCCTGGTCGAAGAAGCGAGCGAAGTGTGGCTGACTTGAGCCCGATGTTGAGGACGGAGCGATCGTCGGGGTTGTTCCTGACGACGATGCTGGAGATGACGTGGAGGTCGGCGCGGATGGGATACCCGATGAGGATGAAGAGGACGACTCGCTTCCGGGAATCGTGGTTGGGGTGCCCGACGATGACGGTGAGAGCGACCCGGCCGCGGTCGTCGGAGTGGGGGTCAAAGTCGACGACTGGGTAGTGCTCGAATCAGCCGCAGCTACGCTCAGCAGACCCAAAGACGCGATAAGTCCAGCAAACTTCATGAATGACTTGGTCGCAGTGGAGTGGAATGGAGGTCAGGACGGCTTGGATACTTGGAGATGAATTCCGAAATGGCAGGATGGTCCGAATGCGTAACGAACAGCGCGAGCGCCAGTTGGGGGTACTCCCTTGTAGCAGAGAGATCAGTACTGCTGAACGACAGCCGATAGCCCATGCGACCGTGGACAGCCGCGTTGACTGTTAACAGTTCGGGCCACGAACCTGTGGGTAGCTGAGCGCTGGCCATCGGCATTTTCGACCTAACGTTGACTGGTGCTGGCATGGCCTGCATGACTTCGCTGTCTGGACGCGACTTATTCTGCAGTCAACGCTCTGGTTTTGCTTGAATTGCCTCATGGAGGCCAAGGAGCAGTCCGTTTGGGATATGGCGCTCAGCGGAGTGGAAAGTGCGTCCGAGACGTCGTCCACATCAGGCTCAGGATATCGGTAGATGGATATATTTCGTTTAGACTAAGTAATCTTCTTTTCATCTTCAATTTTGTAGTTAGCACTATTAGCATTACAGATGACTTATCAATTGGTGGCACTCTACAAAGCGCGCAAAAAAACTATTTTCCGTCCCTCGTGTTCTCTTCCGATTAGTCGTACAATACTCGATCCTGTGCACCGCACGAAATACGTCTTGGCTCACGATTAATGAGCCCCGACAGTTTGTCGTTTATCGTAGTAGTGGCGGGTCTTCGTGATCCTCACAAACGCGGCGCGGCCAGTTCCTCTATGTGCGACATTAGTTTACGTCAGACTATTTGTTGTTAAAGTAAACTTTTGAAGTTCGGAAATAGTCTGATCAAGGTAACTTCATAACTACCATAGTCAGTAGTCTGAGCGGTAAAGGGTGCAACTTGCCAATCAGTGTGACTAGGTTTGAGTCACCCATTACACTTTTGATTCCATAGCCGCTGTTTCTGCTGCTAGTGGTTCTCGAAGTGCCGACCAAGTACAACCACTTATAGAACCACAACTGTTTTACGCTGCGTGTCTGGTGTTACCTGAGCAAACATCCTGCACTTTGAAGGAGAGCCTGCTGACGACAAGTATTCCGATGATCATTCGTAAAGAAAAGTACAATTTGATGTTTTCTGATACTCATTCATATTTGGCTCAGTGGTCTGTGGCGCGACTCTGCAAGATTGCTGGAGCCCTAAGGCTATTTTTGAGTTCGTAAATAGTCTTAGCCAATTATTAATCTCAGTACGACTAATTACTGTAAACTAGCAGAAAAACTATAAACACAAAATAGTCTCAGTCTGACTAATTACCGAAGACAGTGTAGTGAGCGCCATTTGTTGTGCCACAAAAGAACATTTTACATGTTCGAAAACAACCCATAAGCCTTTGCTGTTCCCCATCCGGGCGCGAGTTCTCGGTAAGAGTGCTCACACTCGAGGCATTCTACAACGTACACACGCGTAGAGAGACTGCCGCAGCTTCCAGCAGCCGTCACGGCTCGCATATGGATATGGAGCAGCAAAAGCTACTGGAATGTGTCAAAACCTACGAAAGGAGGTGAATAGACTGAGAGAAGAACACAGCTCGCACCTTACGCGCATCGATGCGGACTTGGTCAGGTTGTACGACTGGACTCGGGAGAAGGTTGCATCCATTCGAGGCTTTTGAAGCGAGGGCGCTGCGTTTGGACGCACATCATGTGCGGCGCACATGCAGGACAAGGTTGGCTGCAGCATCTGGTTGCTTCTGTCGCAACGGGTGCTCGTAGGTTGCGGCGAATTGGCCCCGCCTAAATCCTCTGGAGGTGAGACATAGCATCACAAGGCTCCACAGCTGAGCTCGTGGATGCCCACGAATTCAGGCGAAAGCGATTTGCAGCTTCGCCTCTCACACATGCATTACCACTTGCAATGTGACAGCGCCACAAGACGTGCCATCTTACCGAGAACTCGCGCCCGGATGGGGAACAGCAAAATGTTCCTTTGCGGCACAGCAAATCGCGCTCACTACACTGTCTTCGGTAATTGGTCAGACTGAGACTATTTTGTGTTTATAGTTTTTCTGCTAGTTTACAGTAATTAGTCTTACTGAGATTAATTATTGGCTAAGACTATTTACGAACTCAAAAATAGCCAAGTCTTAATGGGGGCTGCAGCAATCTTGCAGAGTCGCGCCACAGACCACTGAGCCAAATATGAATGAGTATCAGAAAACATCAAATTGTACTTTTCTTTACGAATGATCAAGCATCGGAATACTTGTCGTCAGCAGGCTCTCCTTCAAAGTGCAGGATGTTTGCTCAGGTAACACCAGACACGCAGCGTAAAACAGTTGTGGTTCTATAAGTGGTTGTACTTGGTCGGCACTTCGAGAACCACTAGCAGCAGAAACAGCGGCTATGGAATCAAAAGTGTAATGGGTGACTCAAACCTAGTCACACTGATTGGCAAGTTGCACCCTTTACCGCTCAGACTACTGACTATGGTAGTTATGAAGTTACCTTGATCAGACTATTTCCGAACTTCAAAAGTTTACTTTAACAACAAATAGTCTGACGTAAACTAATGTCGCACATAGAGGAACTGGCCGCGCCGCGTTTGTGAGGATCACGAAGACCCGCCACTACTACGATAAACGACAAACTGTCGGGGCTCATTAATCGTGAGCCAAGACGTATTTCGTGCGGTGCACAGGATCGAGTATTGTACGACTAATTGGAAGAGAACACGAGGGACGGAAAATAGTTTTTTGCGCGCTTTGTAGAGTGCCACCAATTGATAAGTCATCTGTAATGCTAATAGTGCTAACTACAAAATTGAAGATGAAAAGAAGATTACTTAGTCTAAACGAAATATATCCATCTACCGATATCCTGAGCCTGATGTGGACGACGTCTCGGACGCACTTTCCACTCCGCTGAGCGCCATATCCCAAACGGACTGCTCCTTGGCCTCCATGAGGCAATTCAAGCAAAACCAGAGCGTTGACTGCAGAATAAGTCGCGTCCAGACAGCGAAGTCATGCAGGCCATGCCAGCACCAGTCAACGTTAGGTCGAAAATGCCGATGGCCAGCGCTCAGCTACCCACAGGTTCGTGGCCCGAACTGTTAACAGTCAACGCGGCTGTCCACGGTCGCATGGGCTATCGGCTGTCGTTCAGCAGTACTGATCTCTCTGCTACAAGGGAGTACCCCCAACTGGCGCTCGCGCTGTTCGTTACGCATTCGGACCATCCTGCCATTTCGGAATTCATCTCCAAGTATCCAAGCCGTCCTGACCTCCATTCCACTCCACTGCGACCAAGTCATTCATGAAGTTTGCTGGACTTATCGCGTCTTTGGGTCTGCTGAGCGTAGCTGCGGCTGATTCGAGCACTACCCAGTCGTCGACTTTGACCCCCACTCCGACGACCGCGGCCGGGTCGCTCTCACCGTCATCGTCGGGCACCCCAACCACGATTCCCGGAAGCGAGTCGTCCTCTTCATCCTCATCGGGTATCCCGTCCGCGCCGACCTCCACGTCATCTCCAGCATCGTCGTCAGGAACAACCCCGACGATCGCTCCGTCCTCAACATCGGGCTCAAGTCAGCCACACTTCGCTCGCTTCTTCGACCAGGATCAATTCCACACTATATTTCCGGATGCTGTGTCGCTCTACAACTTCAACGGTCTTGTGAACGCCGCCAGTAAGTACACGGAGTTCGCCAACACGGGGAACAACGACAACGACAAACGCGAGTTGGCTGCGTTCCTTGCCCAGACTGCTCATGAGAGCGACAACTTCAAGGCGGCGGAGGAGTACGCCTGGAAGACGTACAGTGTCTGGCAATACTGTAACAACAGCACCATTTCGTGCGCTCCTGGTCGTCGCTACCACGGCCGTGGTCCCATTCAACTCTCGTGGAACTACAACTACTATCATGCTGGAAAGGCCCTCAGAATCGACCTCCTGAACAACCCGGACATCGTCGCGACGGATACCGATGTAACCTGGATGACTGCACTCTGGTACTGGATGACCCCGCAGGGGCAGGGGAGTCAAGCGATTCACGATGTCGTGACGGGCGAGAACGGTTTTGCTGAAGCTACGAAAATCATCAATGGTGCTCTTGAGTGCGGACCGAATGCTCCAAACAAAGCCAACGAGCAGCAGCGCATCGAGTACTACACCAAAATGTGCGCGGCGCTGGGTGTGCAACCCTTGGGTAGCTCCTCCTGCAACGCGTAGACACACTGTAGTGTTTGGGGGCAACCCTTGGGTAACCCCTCCCGTAAACACACTGTAGCGTTGGGGCAACCCTTGGGTAGCCCCTCCTGCAACCCGTAAACACACTGTAGCGTTTGGGTTCGCATGCAGCCCTACATCTCGAATGAATTTGTCAATGGACTCGTGTCAGCCCCTATTTGCCATTAGTTTCATATCAAAACCTGCAGCTCTCAAACTGCCCCATGCTCGCTCTTCAGAGCCAGGTAGATATACCCGTCCCAAATCGGCTCCCAGTAGCACTCCACATCGGCGTCAAAGCGTACACCAACCACAATCGAGCAGTTGTGCGAGACGTTGGCCACCGTCGTAAGGTGCAGGCCGCCATGCACGTCCAGAGTACGCAGACGGTACGTTTCCTCCGTGTACTCGACAGTATACCCGAGACGTCGTCCACATCAGGCTCAGGATATCGGTAGATGGATATATTTCGTTTAGACTAAGTAATCTTCTTTTCATCTTCAATTTTGTAGTTAGCACTATTAGCATTACAGATGACTTATCAATTGGTGGCACTCTACAAAGCGCGCAAAAAAACTATTTTCCGTCCCTCGTGTTCTCTTCCAATTAGTCGTACAATACTCGATCCTGTGCACCGCACGAAATACGTCTTGGCTCACGATTAATGAGCCCCGACAGTTTGTCGTTTATCGTAGTAGTGGCGGGTCTTCGTGATCCTCACAAACGCGGCGCGGCCAGTTCCTCTATGTGCGACATTAGTTTACGTCAGACTATTTGTTGTTAAAGTAAACTTTTGAAGTTCGGAAATAGTCTGACCAAGGCAACTTCACAACCACCATAGTCAGTAGTCTGAGCGGTAAAGGGTGCAACTTGCCAATCAGTGTGACTAGGTTTGAGTCACCCATTACACTTTTGATTCCATAGCCGCTGTTTCTGCTGCTAGTGGTTCTCGAAGTGTCGACCAAGTACAACCACTTATAGAACCACAACTGTTTTACGCTGCGTGTCTGGTGTTACCTGAGCAAACATCCTGCACTTTGAAGGAGAGCCTGCTGACGACAAGTATTCCGATGATCATTCGTAAAGAAAAGTACAATTTGATGTTTTCTGATACTCATTCAGATTTGGCTCAGTGGTCTGTGGCGCGACTCTGCAAGATTGCTCGTGGATGCCCACGAATTCAGGCGAAAGCGATGTGCAGCTTTGCCTCTCACACATGCATTACCACTTGCAATGTGACAGCGCCACAAGACGTGCCATCTTATCGAGAACTCGCGCCGGGATGGGGAACAGCAAAAGCTTATGGGTTGTTTTCGAACATGTAAAATTTTATTTTGCCGCTCAACAAATGGCGCTCACTACACTGTCTTCGGTAATTAGTCAGACTGAGACTATTTTGTGTTTATAGTTTTTCTGCTAGTTTACAACAATTAGTCTTACTGAGATTAATGATTGGCTAAGACTATTTACGAACTCAAAAATAGCCTAGTCTTAATGGGGGCTGCAGCAATCTTGCAGAGTCGCGCCACAGACCACTGAGCCAAATATGAATGAGTATCAGAAAACATCAAATTGTACTTTTCTTTACGAATGATCATCGGAATACTTGTCGTCAGCAGGCTCTCCTTCAAAGTGCGGGCGATGTTTGCTCAGGTAACACCAGACATCTACCTGGCGCTGCAGTGAGCGCGCATGGGGCAGTTTGAGAGCTGCAGGTTTTGATATGAAACTAATGGCAAATAGGGGCTGACACGAGTCCATTGACAAATTCATTCGAGATGTAGGGCTGCATGCGAACCCAAACGCTACAGTGTGTTTACGCGTTGCAGGAGGAGCTACCCAAGGGTTGCACACCCAGCGCCGCGCACATTTTGGTGTAGTACTCGATGCGCTGCTGCTCGTTGGCTTTGTTTGGAGCATTCGGTCTGCACTCAAGAGCACCATTGATGATTTTCGTAGCTTCAGCAAAACCGTTCTCGCCCGTCACGACATCGTGAATCGCTTGACTCCCCTGCCCCTGCGGGGTCATCCAGTACCAGAGTGCAGTCATCCAGGTTACATCGGTATCCGTCGCGACGATGTCCGGGTTGTTCAGGAGGTCGATTCTGAGGGCCTTTCCAGCATGATAGTAGTTGTAGTTCCACGAGAGTTGAATGGGACCACGGCCGTGGTAGCGACGACCAGGAGCGCACGAAATGGTGCTGTTGTTACAGTATTGCCAGACACTGTACGTCTTCCAGGCGTACTCCTCCGCCGCCTTGAAGTTATCGCTCTCATGAGCAGTCTGGGCAAGGAACGCAGCCAACTCGCGTTTGTCGTTGTCGTTGTTCCCCGTGTTGGCGAACTCCGTGTACTTACTGTTGAGGTTGCACTTCGCTGTCTGATCGACTGGATCCCTACCGCGAGGCAGACGGCCTGCGCGTGCTGGCACGTGCCACCGGGGTCTGTGATTGAAGATGGGAAGATCTCGCAACCTGATTGGCTGGACTATCTCTGATACTGGAATGTGATTGGACGACAACTTCAATTTGGGTGCTTATGATTTGCATGTGTTGAGTCAACTATTTTGAGCCGCAGCCGTGACTAGGCGGATCAGTCTTACGAGTGGCAACTTCGTTTGGACCGCAGCCGAGATCGTTTGGACCACATCTACAAGCCTCACCTACTAGGGAACATTGCATACAGTAGGGACTGCTAGCTGGCCAAACACACTAACCTAAATCGAGCTCACTTTCGGATTTCCTTCCAACTACTCACTCGACTACCAAGCCTCATTCGCACACTCTCAATTGGTTATGAGCCCAAGCTACGCGGACACCGTCAAGCTCGTGGAAGATGACTACGTCCACTGGGAGTTCAACATGCGGATGAAGCTCTCGCGCAAGGGACTGCTGCCCCACATCATCAAGGCAGAGTTCGACCCGGTGAGCAACCGCACCACGGATGCATGGAAGACCGACGATCTGAAAGCCCTTGGAGTGATCGCTGGCGACGTCAGCCTCACATTTCAAGTCTACATCCGTGGTGCGATGACTGCGATGGACGCATGGACCATGCTCCAGGAGCGGTTCAACCGGAGCACGCTCAAGAACCGACTCCTCGTCACCAAGAAGCTGCATAACTTCAAGATGGAGCCCGGTACGCGGTTCACGACGCACGTGGACCGATTCAAGGAAATCGTGCTCCAAATGGAGACGATTGGTGAGCCTATCGACGAGACCCGCCAACTCGTGCTGCTGCTCGGCAGTTTGACCGATGAGTACCGGATGATCAGTACGGTGCTCGAGAACACGCCGAACATGCCGCTCTCGTACGCAATCCAAGCGCTCGCTGGTGTTGAAGCCTCGGATGAATCGTCATCGGCTCAAGAGAAGGCGTTTGCTACGAAGAAGAAGGAGAATTTCAAGCATCGGTTCAACGGCACGTGCTTCTACTGCAAGAAGACTGGCCACAAGGAATTCGAGTGCCGCAAGAAGAAGGTCGACAACGAACGTGGGCAAGTCGCGCAAGCTGCGTCCGACTTCGCGTTTACGGCAACGGGTGCGATGGACAAGTCGGAGTGGCTCGTGGACTCCGGTGCCAGCTCGCACATGACCAGCGTCCGGGACAAGTTCGTGTCCATGAAGGAGCTGAAGACGCCAGTCCGCATCACGATCGCGGATGGCACGAAGCTCGACGCAGTTGCTAAGGGCACCGTCGGAATGAAGCTGATGGACGGAACGTCTGTCACGCTGTCGGATGTGCTGTACATCCCTGAAGTTGATGGAAGCCTCATCTCGGTTGCGAAGCTGGCCGAGAAGGACGTCGTCGCGCAGTTCAGCAAGGACAAATGTGTCTTTCGCTATGGCGATGCTACCGTCATGGAGGCCAAGCGTTTTGGAAACGTCTACAAGTTGAAGACAGTGGGGGGCGAGGTGTGTCGTGCGGCGACGGCATCTCGTAAGGAGCCATGGGCCGTTGTGCACGCCCGTCTCGGCCACATCCCGTTCAAACGTTACGAACAGCTGTTGACCATGGCAGACGGAGTGCCTTGCGTTTCGGATGGTGTCACAAGTGGTACCGTCTGCGCAGGCTGCTGCATGGGCAAGATGAGAGCGGACGACTATCCGCGACACCGCGGAGAAGCTCGTCAAGAGTGCAGGCGTACTGGATCTGGTCCACACGGACGTGATGGGTCCGATGCAGACCAAGACACCCGGTGGCTGCACGTATGTGGTAACCTTCTATTGATGACTACTCACGTCACGTGACCATCTACTTCATGAAGGCCAAATCGGAAGTGCTGTCGAAGTTCAAGATCTTCAAGGCGGCAATGGAGAACGCAACAGGCAAGGCGATCAAGCGCCTACGTTCTGACAATGGTGGCGAGTACACGGGCAAGCAGTTCAAGGCCTACCTCGACTGCAGTGGCATCAAGCATGAAAAGACGGTGCCATACACGCCTCAGCAAAATGGACTGGCTGAGCGCATGAACCGAACTTTGGTGGAGATGGCGCGCTGTATGCTCTACCACGAAGCCATTGAGAAAAAGTGGTGGGCCGAAGCCGTAAACACGGCTGCGTGGATCATCAACCGGCTCCCCAACTCGGTGAACGTCAAGACGCTCTACGAAATTGTGCATGGAACCAAGCCGCAGCTCAAGAACATGAAAGTATTTGGTTCAGTTGGCTACGCGCACATTCCCGACGAGAAGCGCCGCAAGTTGGATGCTAAGGCCTTCAAGTGTCGATTCGTGGGCTACGAGGATGGTGTCAAGGGATACCGAGTTCTCAACGTGGCGACGGGAAAGGTGCAAATTGTGCGCACCGTGAACTTCGTGGAAACAACAAGTCTGGATGACTTGGTGGAGAAAATGGAGCTGGATGACAATGAAGTCAAGGTGGAGCAGCCCAGCCATGGTGGGTATCAACCGGACGAGTCAGGACAAGTCGTGCCAATGGATTCTGAAGTTGGGGACGTTATCCCACTTCAACGTGACATGGGCGTAAACGATGCGATCGTGCCATACGGATCGACACATCATATGATTACCCGATCGCGTGCTCGCCACATTGACGAGACAACGGATCCTGAAGAGGCAGGCGCTCGCAAGAAGCAAGTCGTGGCACCCTCGACTACTGGCACTAAGCGCCAGAAGATGATTCAAGGCAGAGTTCTGGTCAACAAGGACCAACTCACAATTGAAGGTGGCCAAGCAATGGCTGCAACGGAAGAGGTCCCGACGTCATATGAAGAAGCTATGGCGAGTGCGGACCAAGTGGAATGGAAGAGGGCTATGCAGAGCGAGTTGAAGTCGCTCGTAGCAAACTAGACATGGAAGCTGGTGCCGAGACCAGCTCACCAACGACCGATCGGCTGTCGTTGGGTATTCGCATTGAAACGCAACGAGAAGGGACAAGTCATTCGTCACAAGGCCCGTCTCGTAGCCAAGGGTTACTCGCAACGTCACGGCGTGGACTACGAAGAGACGTACGCCCCGGTGGCTTATCTCAACTCGATTCGCGCCAAACTGGTGAAGTGTGTCGCAGATGGATACGACATCGAGCAATGCGACGTCGACACCGCGTTCCTGTACGGCAAGCTAGAAGAAGAGATCTACATGGACTTGCCAGAGGGACTCCGAGATCTCTTGACACTTGCCGAAGACGATGGTGAAGAGGACGTCGTTTGTATGTTGCTGCAAAGGACTCAAACAGGCGTCACGAGTATGGAACGAAACGATTGACGCGCACCTCAAGGTGATGGGATTCAAGCCTGCTGACGCCGACCCGTGTGTGTACACAAGAGGGGATGGAGACGACCACTGCATTGTGTGTCTCTACGTGGACGACATGCTGATCGCATCGCGGGACAATGCGGTGATTACATCGGTGAAGGCTGGAATCGCGGAGAAGCTTCGAATCAAGGACCTCGGGCGCGCACGTTTCATTCTTGGAATTGAGACCGACTACAACATGGATCACAAGACACTGAGGATCTCTCAACGAGCGTACACCGAGTCGATCATCAAGAAGTTTGGGCAAGAGAACGCGAAGCCGTTCACATCGCCTATGGAAGCTGGAGTTCATCTGACCAAGGCCGACGAACCGCAGGCGGAAGAAGAGAAGACCAAGATGAAGACGAAGCCCTACCGATCGCTGGTGGGCAGCCTGATGTACCTGGCATGTGGAACACGACCTGACATTTCGGTCGCGGTTGCCGAGTTGAGTCGTTTCCTGGAGAACCCTGACACTGGGACGCAGGGATCAAGGTAGTGCGCTACCTACTGAAGACCAAGGACGTGGGCATCACGTACGATGGATTGCATGGAACCGAGCTCGTCGCCTACTCGGATGCGGACTGGGCCGGCAGCCGCGACGACCGTCGTTCCGTGAGCGGGACGATGGTAATGATGTGCGGTGCTCCTGTGGTGTGGCGTTCGACGTACCAGAAGACTGTCGTGTTAAGTTCTACAGAGGCCGAGTGTATGGCGCCGAGCGACTGCGTGAAGGAGTGCGTCTGGATGCATCGCCTATTGAAGGACATTGGCACTGAACAAGTGGGGCTACGGTGATCTACGAAGACAACCAAGGCGCGATGGCACTGGCGAAGAATGTTGAATACCAACTTCGCACGAAGCACATCGACATACGCTACCACTTCATTCGCGAGAAGGTGGTAAGCAACGAAGTCGAGCTAGCGTATGTGGAGACCAAGAACCAGCTCGCTGACTTCATGACGAAGGGTCTATCGTCGAAGACGCTCTGCTACTTGATGATGTGTAGCAACGTTGGACCCAAGCTCGAGACATCGAATTGAGTGGGGTGTTGACGTTGCACTTCACCGTCTGATCGACTGGATCCCTACCGCGAGGCAGACGGCCTGTATGTGCTGGCACATGCCACCGGGGGGTCTGTGGTTGAAGATGGGAGGATCTCGCGACCTGGTTGGCTGGACTATCTCTGATACTGGAATGTGATTGGACGACAACTTCAATTTGGGTGCTTATGATTTGCATGTGTTGAGTCAACTATTTTGAGCCGCAGCCGTGACTAGGCGGATCAGTCTTACGAGTGGCAACTTCGTTTGGACCGCAGCCGAGATCGTTTGGACCACATCTACAAGCCTCACCTACTAGGGAACATTGCATACAGTAGGGACTGCTAGCTGGCAAACACACTAACCTAAATCGAGCTCACTTTCGGATTTCCTTCCAACTACTCACTCGACTACCAAGCCTCATTCGCACACTCTCAATTCTTACTGGCGGCGTTCACAAGACCGTTGAAGTTGTAGAGCGACACAGCATCCGGAAATATAGTGTGGAATTGATCCTGGTCGAAGAAGCGAGCGAAGTGTGGCTGACTTGAGCCCGATGTTGAGGACGGAGCGATCGTCGGGGTTGTTCCTGACGACGATGCTGGAGATGACGTGGAGGTCGGCGCGGACGGGATACCCGATGAGGATGAAGAGGACGACTCGCTTCCGGGAATCGTGGTTGGGGTGCCCGACGATGACGGTGAGAGCGACCCGGCCGCGGTCGTCGGAGGTCAAAGTCGACGACTGGGTAGTGCTCGAATCAGCAGCAGCTACGCTCAGCAGACCCAAAGACGCGATAAGTCCAGCAAACTTCATGAATGACTTGGTCGCAGTGGAGTGGAATGGAGGTCAGGACGGCTTGGATACTTGGAGATGGATTCCGAAATGGCAGGATGGTCCGAATGCGTAACGAACAGCGCGAGCGCCAGTTGGGGGTACTCCCTTGTAGCAGAGAGAGATCAGTACTGCTGAACGACAGCCGATAGCCCATGCGACCGTGGACGCGTTGACTGTTAACAGTTCGGGCCACGAACCTGTGGGTAGCTGAGCGCTGGCCATCGGCATTTTCGACCTAACGTTGACTGGTGCTGGCATGGCCTGCATGACTTCGCTGTCTGGACGCGACTTATTCTGCAGTCAACGCTCTGGTTTTGCTTGAATTGGCTTGCCTGAGCAGTCCGTTTGGGATATGGCGCTCAGCGGAGTGGAAAGTGCGTCCGAGACGTCGTCCACACCAGGCTCAGGATATCGGTAGATGGATATATTTCGTTTAGACTAAGTAATCTTCTTTCATCTTCAATTTTGTAGTTAGCACTATTAGCATTACAGATGACTTATCAATTGGTGGCACTCTACAAAGCGCAAAAAAACTATTTTCCGTCCCTCGTGTTCTCTTCCAATTAGTCGTACAATACTCGCTCCTGTGCACCGCACGAAATACGTCTTGGCTCACGATTAATGAGCCCCGACAGTTTGTCGTTTATCGTAGTAGTGGCGGGTCTTCATGATCCTCACAAACGCGGCGCGGCCAGTTCCTCTATGTGCGACATTAGTTTACGTCAGACTATTTGTTGTTAAAGTAAACTTTGAAGTTCGGAAATAGTCTGATCAAGGTAACTTCATAACTACCATAGTCAGTAGTCTGAGCGGTAAAGGGTGCAACTTGCCAATCAGTGTGACTAGGTTTGAGTCACCCATTACACTTTTGATTCCATAGCCGCTGTTTCTGCTGCTAGTGGTTCTCGAAGTGCCTGTTGAGGTTGCACTTCGCTGTCTGATCGACTGGATCCCTACCGCGAGGCAGACGGCCTGCGCGTGCTGGCACGTGCCACCGGGGTCTGTGATTGAAGATGGGAAGATCTCGCAACCTGATTGGCTGACTATCTCTGATACTGGAATGTGATTGGACGACAACTTCAATTTGGGTGCTTATGATTTGCATGTGTTGAGTCAACTATTTGAGCCGCAGCCGTGACTAGGCGGATCAGTCTTACGAGTATGTCTCTGTTTGGACCGCAGCCGAGATCGTTTGGACCACATCTACAAGCCTCACCTACTAGGGAATTGCATACAGTAGGGACTGCTAGCTGGCAAACACACTAACCTAAATCGAGCTCACTTTCGGATTTCCTTCCAACCACTCACCTCGACTACCAAGCCCCTCATTCGCACACTCTCAATTGGCTATGAGCCCAAGCTACGCGGACACCGTCAAGCTCGTGGAAGATGACTACGTCCACTGGGAGTTCAACATGCGGATGAAGCTCTCGCGCGCGGACTGCTGCCCCACATCATCAAGGCAGAGTTCGACCCAGTGAGCAACCGCACCACGGATGCATGGAGGACCGACGATCTGAAAGCCCTTGGAGTGATCGCTGGCGACGTCAGCCTCACATTTCAAGTCTACATCCGCGGTGCGATGCCTGCGATGGATGCATGGACCATGCTCCAGGAGCGGTTCAACCGGAGCACGCTCAAGAACCGACTCTCGTCACCAAGAAGCTGCATAACTTCAAGATGGAGCTCGGTACGCGGTTCACGACGCACGTGGACCGATTCAAGGAAATCGTGCTCCAAATGGAGACGATTGTGAGCCTATCGACGAGACCCGCCAACTCGTGCTGCTGCTCGGCAGTTTGACCGATGAGTACCGGATGATCAGTACGGTGCTCGAGAACACGCCGAACATGCCGCTCTCGTACGCAATCCAAGCGCTCGCTGGTGTTGAAGCCTCGGATGAATCGTCATCGGCTCAAGAGAAGGCGTTTGCTACGAAGAAGAAGGAGAATTTCAGCATCGGTTCAACGGCACGTGCTTCTACTGCAAGAAGACTGGCACAAGGAATTCGAGTGCCGCAAGAAGAAGGTCGACAACGAACGTGGGCAAGTCGCGCAAGCTGCGTCCGACTTCGCGTTTACGGCAACGGGTGCGATGGACAAGTCGGAGTGGCTCGTGGACTCCGGTGCCAGCTCGCACATGACCAGCGTCCGGGACAAGTTCGTGTCCATGAAGGAGCTGAAGACGCCAGTCCGCATCACGATCGCGGATGGCACGAAGCCTCGACGCAGTTGCTAAGGGCACCGTCGGAATGAAGCTGATGGACGGAACGTCTGTCACGCTGTCGGATGCTGTACATCCCTGAAGTTGATGGAAGCCTCATCTCGGTTGCGAAGCAGGCCGAGAAGGACGTCGTCGCGCAGTTCAGCAAGGAAACGTTTGAACGGGATGTGGCCAAGACGGCTGCCAACGGCCCTATCGAGATGCCGTCGCCGCACGACACCTCGAATCCCCATTCTTCAACTTGTAGATGTTTCCAAAGAGCGGCCTCCATGACGGTAGTATCGCCAT